>NC_092148.1:84072981-84233687 GCF_045791955.1 Oncorhynchus clarkii lewisi | reverse complement strand
ATCAAGGGGATTTCAATGGGGACTGGTGAATAAATACAAACTCAGATTTCTGACTTCCTGTTTTGATTTCAACTCAGGATTTTGCCTGCCAATATGAGTTCTGTTATACTCACAGACATCATTCAAACATTTTTAGAAACTTCAGAGTGTTTTCTATCCAATACTACTAATAATATGCAAATATTAACAACTATGACTGAGGAGCAGGCCGTTTGATATGGGCACCTTTTCACCCAAGCTACTCTACTGCCCCTGCAGCCATAAAAAGTTAACCCACTGTTCCTAGGCAGTCATTGAAAATAAGAATTTGTTCTTAACTGACTTGCCTAGTTAAATAACGGTAAATACATTTTTTTTAAAGATTGAATCCCTGAACTGACAAGGTAAAACACACACATTTTATACACTAGATATACAAAGTATGTGAAAACTATTTGTAAGATGCAACTCCCTTCTGAACTCCCTTCACTCGCGCATAGGAGGCGGCTTGCGCTGATGGTGCAAATACACCTCTACGCAATTGGCTATGTCAACTGTAATGTGACAACAAAACCGGCGCAAATCATGCAATCTGGCCAGGTTGATATCAATATTTTAATTTAACATTGCACAGTGTGAAGAGACTGAAAAGACTGAATCATATGTACAGTGTGAGAAGGCTGAGTGTAATCATATTTCCCATTGATTGATCATGGTTTTTCAGGTCTCCTAACAGTACTGTTTGTAGGTCCGTCAGAACACAGACATTATGACTTAGGTCCAGGAATGGGTGTTGACTCAAAGCGAGCCACCAAAGTACAGTTACCAAAAGAGATTGTAACATGCACCCTGGTTCACATCAAACTATAGAAAATAACTATACAGAAACTGAAGCCTTTATTTCTTTGTATACCTTTTATGTATGAAATTGGAACAAAATAATCAAAACAGAAATAGTATAGTGCAAAACTCAAAATTATATTGTATCCAAGTTAAGGCAAAGACAACAAATGAACACTTCATTTTCACAATGACCCAACCCCATAACTAAAACACCCAATAATTGTCTGTTCATAAACCCAAGTCCCGCCCTGTACACAACTCAGTTCAATAGAAATCCGATCTCAGTGACACTGCAGCATGAGCATAAGACTCAGTCATTTTAATCCAACAAAAAGGCTAACTTCACCAGCCTTAAATAGTGTTGAAATATCGGAGTGGCAACAAAAACAACTAAGAAAAAACATTTATCTCACCGTGAGGTAGGTGACCCCCAACCCCCCTCCATTTAGAACTGATTACATTCAATCTGGCTTGCCGAAACGGGTACGCTTCACGTGTGTCCTAGACACACTACAGTGATCTAAACAAACACGTTACATCATAATACATCATAATTCTCTAGAAATGAACTTTGTGAATCTAGGTCACAAACCGACTTCCCAGGATCTTCTCTGGTGTGAACACCCCTTTTCTCCCATCAGACCCCATTACTAAAATATACATCATTTGACAGCGCATTCAATTAAAATAATCTGTTTGCACCCGACTGACTGACTCTTCAATGTCCCATATATTGAGCACATTTTATATAATAGTTTAAATTGAAAATAAAGTATTGTGTCAATTGTTTTTTATTATCAGTTCAGAAACCCAATGCCATGGTATTGTCAATTGTTTTGTATATCGGTGAATAAACCCGATGCCATGGTATTGGGACCTCAAATCTTTTCCCAACTATTTTTGCAGCATAGTTGTCAGACCTCTGGACCTTAAGTGAAACATTTTCCGATTTATATTAGTCATTTTATATATTAGCCATGCATCGTTTTAAATTGTTCTACTAAGATAACATATGGAATTGTTTTAAGCTGGTCATACCAAGGATAATTTATATGATGTTTTAAGACCCCTTGGAGTATCAAAAAAATATATGTACAAAATTATTTGGTTGAAAAATGTTTGACCTTACTGCTATTAGGCTATACAAACTCATTTGAATAACAGACTCAATACATGAAACAGTCTCCCCCCCAAAAAAAAAAATCGAAAGGAAGTTTTTTTCAACCGACATGTTTGTGAATCTTACCTTTCCACAGTAATAATAGTTTATACTTTTGGACTCTACAGATGATTTTGTGAGAAGATCGATTTTCTGGATGTCTCATAGTCTGACAAACAATGCTCTAGCTCTGTCACCTTTCACCGCAGATGCGGAAGTGCGACATCGGCTGATGCGGTGGATTGAGACGTAGCCAATGCAAAAAAAAAAACATATCTCTTGCTTAAAGTGGGGTTAGGCTTTTTCCGTAACGTAAAAAAAAAGCTTGTTTGGAGGTTAGTTAAGTGTCCAAAGAAGGGCCAGATGTATACAGAATGGTGTCGTCTGTGTGGAGGTGGATCAGGGAATCACCTGCAGCAAGAGCGACATCATTGATATATACAGAGAAAGGTGTTGGCCCGAGAATTGAACCCTGTGGTACCCCCATAGACTGCCAGAGGTCCGGACAGCAAGCCCTCCGATTTGACACACTGAACTCTGTCTGAGAAGTAGTTGGTGAACCAGACGAGGCAGTCTTTTGAGAAACCAAGGCTATTGAGTCTGCCGATAAGAATACGGTGATTGATAGAGTTGAAAGCCTTGGCCAGGTAGATGAAGACTGATGCACAGTACTGTTTTTATTGATAGCGGTTATGATATCCTTTAGTACCTTGAGCGTGGTTGAGGTGCAACGGTGACCAGCTCGGAAACCGGATTGCACAGCAGAGAAGGTACGGTGGGATTCGAAATGGTCAGTGATCTATTAACTTGGCTTTCGAAGTCTTTAAAAAGGCAGGCAGGATGGATATAGGTCTATAACAGTTTGGGTCTAGAGTGTCACCTCCTTTGAAGAGGGGGATGACCGCGGCAGCTTTCCAGTCTTTAGGGATCTTAGACAATACGATAGAGAGGTTGAACAGACTGGTAATAGGGGTTGCAACAATGGCGGAGGATAATTTTAGACAGAGTGTCCAGATTGTCTAGCCCAGCTGATTTGTAAAGGTCCAGGTTTTGCAGCTCTTTCAGAACATCTGCTGTCTGGATTTGGGTGGAGGGGAGGCTTAGGCAAGTAGCTGCGGCGGGTGCGGAGCTGTTGACCGGGGTTGTGGTAGCCAGGAGGAAAGCATGTCCAGACGTAGAGAAATGCTTATTGAACTTCTCAATTATCGTGGATTTATTGGTGGTGACAGTGTTACCTAGCCTCAGTACGGTGGGCAGTTGGGAGGAGGTGGTCTTATTCTCCATGGACTTTAGTGCCCCAAAACCTTTTGGAGTTAGGGTAACAGGATGCAAATGAATGTTTGAAAAAGCTAGTCTGACTGCATGTATTTGTTCCTGACTTCCCTGAAAAGTTGCTTATCACGGGGACTATTCGATGCTAGTGCAGTCCGCCACAGGATGTTTTTGTGCTGGTCAGGTCTGGAGTGAACCAAGGGCTATATCTGTTTTAGTTCTAATTTTTTTTGAAAGGGGCATGTTTTCAAAAGGACCGAATAGCTGAGGAATGTCATGTTTTTCTTAAATGTTTTGCTGTATTTACATTTTAGATTGCATTGATCACTTTTGTTTCATATTATATTTATTTCTTGTGTTACTGTGATCAGGGCACCCTTGTGAATGAGACCTTGTTCTCGATGGGTTTTCCCTGAATAAATAAAGCGTAAAAAACAAACCAAAATTCTACAAACCCTTCGTTCCTCTCAGCCTCTTTCTTTCACCTTCCATTTCTTTCCCTCTCCACCCTCATTCTCCAAGTTTGATAACCCAACTCCGATATCCACTCATCAATTTCTTTCATCACCTTTCCAATGTTTCCCACTCACCCTTTCGCTCTCACCACCTCATTTGACGGGGGAGATCAGCTTCAATATTACAGATTGTGGGTTCTATCAAACTTAATGTTTGCGTTATTTGTAATTCCCTATTATTATTTTTTTTTAATTTTTCCCCAAACCTACCACCCCTCCCCTAATGGAGTAAAGAAACGGACAACAATATGTATTCTACTGCTGCTTACAGCTATTTCACATACAGTACACTCTTATCTTAATTCCAACCCTTCGATGTCCACAGACTAACCCATCTTTCGAATCCCGATACCGGGATCGATATGACAACTACCAGTGAAAATAGAGTGCGCCAAAATTCAAACCACAGAAATCTCATAATTACAATTCCTAAAACGTGGCTTATATAATTGTAAATCTATTTTCGTTAATCCCACCAAAGTGTCCGTATTTCTTTTTTCTCATTTTGTCTGTCATATTTGAAGTGTACCTATGATGAAAATTACAGGCCTCTCATCTTTTTAAGTGGGAGAACTTGCACAATTGGTGGCTGACTATATACTTTTTTGGCCCACTGTACCTCTCCTTAATGCAACCTCTGTGTCAGATTTCAAAAAAACTTTACGGAAAAAGAAATGCATGCAATAATCTGAGACGGCGCTCAATTTAAAAACACCACATCCGCAAAGATGGCGTCAACATAATCAAGAAATTACATGATAAATATGCCCTTACCCTTGATGATCTACATCAGAAAGCACTCCAGGAATCCCAGGTCCACAATAAATGTTTGTTTTGTTCGAAAATGTCCGTTATTTATGTCAAAATACCTTATTTTGTTAGAGCATTTGGTATACATATCCAAACGCTAATTCTGGTCAGCGTTATATCGGACAAAAACTTCAAAAAGTGATATTACCGGTAGAAGAAACATTTCAAACTAAGTACAGAATCAATCATTAGGATGTTTTTAACATATAGCTTCAATAAAGTTCCAACCGGAGTATTCTTTCTTGTCTTCGTGAGCAATGGAACGCAAGTGACTACCATGAGGAAAAAGTATAAAGTATAAATATATTCTGCTCTCATTCACTCCCAACCCAACATAGAAGCCTCATTATAATTTATATTGATGGTTGACATCTAGTGGAACCCCTAGGCAGTGCAACATCATTCATTTATCAAGGGGATTTCAATGGGGACTGGTGAATAAATACAAACTCAGATTTCTGACTTCCTGTTTTGATTTCAACTCAGGATTTTGCCTGCCAATATGAGTTCTGTTATACTCACAGACATCATTCAAACATTTTTAGAAACTTCAGAGTGTTTTCTATCCAATACTACTAATAATATGCAAATATTAACAACTATGACTGAGGAGCAGGCCGTTTGATATGGGCACCTTTTCACCCAAGCTACTCTACTGCCCCTGCAGCCATAAAAAGTTAACCCACTGTTCCTAGGCAGTCATTGAAAATAAGAATTTGTTCTTAACTGACTTGCCTAGTTAAATAACGGTAAATACATTTTTTTTAAAGATTGAATCCCTGAACTGACAAGGTAAAACACACACATTTTATACACTAGATATACAAAGTATGTGAAAACTATTTGTAAGATGCAACTCCCTTCTGAACTCCCTTCACTCGCGCATAGGAGGCGGCTTGCGCTGATGGTGCAAATACACCTCTACGCAATTGGCTATGTCAACTGTAATGTGACAACAAAACCGGCGCAAATCATGCAATCTGGCCAGGTTGATATCAATATTTTAATTTAACATTGCACAGTGTGAAGAGACTGAAAAGACTGAATCATATGTACAGTGTGAGAAGGCTGAGTGTAATCATATTTCCCATTGATTGATCATGGTTTTTCAGGTCTCCTAACAGTACTGTTTGTAGGTCCGTCAGAACACAGACATTATGACTTAGGTCCAGGAATGGGTGTTGACTCAAAGCGAGCCACCAAAGTACAGTTACCAAAAGAGATTGTAACATGCACCCTGGTTCACATCAAACTATAGAAAATAACTATACAGAAACTGAAGCCTTTATTTCTTTGTATACCTTTTATGTATGAAATTGGAACAAAATAATCAAAACAGAAATAGTATAGTGCAAAACTCAAAATTATATTGTATCCAAGTTAAGGCAAAGACAACAAATGAACACTTCATTTTCACAATGACCCAACCCCATAACTAAAACACCCAATAATTGTCTGTTCATAAACCCAAGTCCCGCCCTGTACACAACTCAGTTCAATAGAAATCCGATCTCAGTGACACTGCAGCATGAGCATAAGACTCAGTCATTTTAATCCAACAAAAAGGCTAACTTCACCAGCCTTAAATAGTGTTGAAATATCGGAGTGGCAACAAAAACAACTAAGAAAAAACATTTATCTCACCGTGAGGTAGGTGACCCCCAACCCCCCTCCATTTAGAACTGATTACATTCAATCTGGCTTGCCGAAACGGGTACGCTTCACGTGTGTCCTAGACACACTACAGTGATCTAAACAAACACGTTACATCATAATACATCATAATTCTCTAGAAATGAACTTTGTGAATCTAGGTCACAAACCGACTTCCCAGGATCTTCTCTGGTGTGAACACCCCTTTTCTCCCATCAGACCCCATTACTAAAATATACATCATTTGACAGCGCATTCAATTAAAATAATCTGTTTGCACCCGACTGACTGACTCTTCAATGTCCCATATATTGAGCACATTTTATATAATAGTTTAAATTGAAAATAAAGTATTGTGTCAATTGTTTTTTATTATCAGTTCAGAAACCCAATGCCATGGTATTGTCAATTGTTTTGTATATCGGTGAATAAACCCGATGCCATGGTATTGGGACCTCAAATCTTTTCCCAACTATTTTTGCAGCATAGTTGTCAGACCTCTGGACCTTAAGTGAAACATTTTCCGATTTATATTAGTCATTTTATATATTAGCCATGCATCGTTTTAAATTGTTCTACTAAGATAACATATGGAATTGTTTTAAGCTGGTCATACCAAGGATAATTTATATGATGTTTTAAGACCCCTTGGAGTATCAAAAAAATATATGTACAAAATTATTTGGTTGAAAAATGTTTGACCTTACTGCTATTAGGCTATACAAACTCATTTGAATAACAGACTCAATACATGAAACAGTCTCCCCCCCAAAAAAAAAAATCGAAAGGAAGTTTTTTTCAACCGACATGTTTGTGAATCTTACCTTTCCACAGTAATAATAGTTTATACTTTTGGACTCTACAGATGATTTTGTGAGAAGATCGATTTTCTGGATGTCTCATAGTCTGACAAACAATGCTCTAGCTCTGTCACCTTTCACCGCAGATGCGGAAGTGCGACATCGGCTGATGCGGTGGATTGAGACGTAGCCAATGCAAAAAAAAAAACATATCTCTTGCTTAAAGTGGGGTTAGGCTTTTTCCGTAACGTAAAAAAAAAGCTTGTTTGGAGGTTAGTTAAGTGTCCAAAGAAGGGCCAGATGTATACAGAATGGTGTCGTCTGTGTGGAGGTGGATCAGGGAATCACCTGCAGCAAGAGCGACATCATTGATATATACAGAGAAAGGTGTTGGCCCGAGAATTGAACCCTGTGGTACCCCCATAGACTGCCAGAGGTCCGGACAGCAAGCCCTCCGATTTGACACACTGAACTCTGTCTGAGAAGTAGTTGGTGAACCAGACGAGGCAGTCTTTTGAGAAACCAAGGCTATTGAGTCTGCCGATAAGAATACGGTGATTGATAGAGTTGAAAGCCTTGGCCAGGTAGATGAAGACTGATGCACAGTACTGTTTTTATTGATAGCGGTTATGATATCCTTTAGTACCTTGAGCGTGGTTGAGGTGCAACGGTGACCAGCTCGGAAACCGGATTGCACAGCAGAGAAGGTACGGTGGGATTCGAAATGGTCAGTGATCTATTAACTTGGCTTTCGAAGTCTTTAAAAAGGCAGGCAGGATGGATATAGGTCTATAACAGTTTGGGTCTAGAGTGTCACCTCCTTTGAAGAGGGGGATGACCGCGGCAGCTTTCCAGTCTTTAGGGATCTTAGACAATACGATAGAGAGGTTGAACAGACTGGTAATAGGGGTTGCAACAATGGCGGAGGATAATTTTAGACAGAGTGTCCAGATTGTCTAGCCCAGCTGATTTGTAAAGGTCCAGGTTTTGCAGCTCTTTCAGAACATCTGCTGTCTGGATTTGGGTGGAGGGGAGGCTTAGGCAAGTAGCTGCGGCGGGTGCGGAGCTGTTGACCGGGGTTGTGGTAGCCAGGAGGAAAGCATGTCCAGACGTAGAGAAATGCTTATTGAACTTCTCAATTATCGTGGATTTATTGGTGGTGACAGTGTTACCTAGCCTCAGTACGGTGGGCAGTTGGGAGGAGGTGGTCTTATTCTCCATGGACTTTAGTGCCCCAAAACCTTTTGGAGTTAGGGTAACAGGATGCAAATGAATGTTTGAAAAAGCTAGTCTGACTGCATGTATTTGTTCCTGACTTCCCTGAAAAGTTGCTTATCACGGGGACTATTCGATGCTAGTGCAGTCCGCCACAGGATGTTTTTGTGCTGGTCAGGTCTGGAGTGAACCAAGGGCTATATCTGTTTTAGTTCTAATTTTTTTTGAAAGGGGCATGTTTTCAAAAGGACCGAATAGCTGAGGAATGTCATGTTTTTCTTAAATGTTTTGCTGTATTTACATTTTAGATTGCATTGATCACTTTTGTTTCATATTATATTTATTTCTTGTGTTACTGTGATCAGGGCACCCTTGTGAATGAGACCTTGTTCTCGATGGGTTTTCCCTGAATAAATAAAGCGTAAAAAACAAACCAAAATTCTACAAACCCTTCGTTCCTCTCAGCCTCTTTCTTTCACCTTCCATTTCTTTCCCTCTCCACCCTCATTCTCCAAGTTTGATAACCCAACTCCGATATCCACTCATCAATTTCTTTCATCACCTTTCCAATGTTTCCCACTCACCCTTTCGCTCTCACCACCTCATTTGACGGGGGAGATCAGCTTCAATATTACAGATTGTGGGTTCTATCAAACTTAATGTTTGCGTTATTTGTAATTCCCTATTATTATTTTTTTTTAATTTTTCCCCAAACCTACCACCCCTCCCCTAATGGAGTAAAGAAACGGACAACAATATGTATTCTACTGCTGCTTACAGCTATTTCACATACAGTACACTCTTATCTTAATTCCAACCCTTCGATGTCCACAGACTAACCCATCTTTCGAATCCCGATACCGGGATCGATATGACAACTACCAGTGAAAATAGAGTGCGCCAAAATTCAAACCACAGAAATCTCATAATTACAATTCCTAAAACGTGGCTTATATAATTGTAAATCTATTTTCGTTAATCCCACCAAAGTGTCCGTATTTCTTTTTTCTCATTTTGTCTGTCATATTTGAAGTGTACCTATGATGAAAATTACAGGCCTCTCATCTTTTTAAGTGGGAGAACTTGCACAATTGGTGGCTGACTATATACTTTTTTGGCCCACTGTACCTCTCCTTAATGCAACCTCTGTGTCAGATTTCAAAAAAACTTTACGGAAAAAGAAATGCATGCAATAATCTGAGACGGCGCTCAATTTAAAAACACCACATCCGCAAAGATGGCGTCAACATAATCAAGAAATTACATGATAAATATGCCCTTACCCTTGATGATCTACATCAGAAAGCACTCCAGGAATCCCAGGTCCACAATAAATGTTTGTTTTGTTCGAAAATGTCCGTTATTTATGTCAAAATACCTTATTTTGTTAGAGCATTTGGTATACATATCCAAACGCTAATTCTGGTCAGCGTTATATCGGACAAAAACTTCAAAAAGTGATATTACCGGTAGAAGAAACATTTCAAACTAAGTACAGAATCAATCATTAGGATGTTTTTAACATATAGCTTCAATAAAGTTCCAACCGGAGTATTCTTTCTTGTCTTCGTGAGCAATGGAACGCAAGTGACTACCATGAGGAAAAAGTATAAAGTATAAATATATTCTGCTCTCATTCACTCCCAACCCAACATAGAAGCCTCATTATAATTTATATTGATGGTTGACATCTAGTGGAACCCCTAGGCAGTGCAACATCATTCATTTATCAAGGGGATTTCAATGGGGACTGGTGAATAAATACAAACTCAGATTTCTGACTTCCTGTTTTGATTTCAACTCAGGATTTTGCCTGCCAATATGAGTTCTGTTATACTCACAGACATCATTCAAACATTTTTAGAAACTTCAGAGTGTTTTCTATCCAATACTACTAATAATATGCAAATATTAACAACTATGACTGAGGAGCAGGCCGTTTGATATGGGCACCTTTTCACCCAAGCTACTCTACTGCCCCTGCAGCCATAAAAAGTTAACCCACTGTTCCTAGGCAGTCATTGAAAATAAGAATTTGTTCTTAACTGACTTGCCTAGTTAAATAACGGTAAATACATTTTTTTTAAAGATTGAATCCCTGAACTGACAAGGTAAAACACACACATTTTATACACTAGATATACAAAGTATGTGAAAACTATTTGTAAGATGCAACTCCCTTCTGAACTCCCTTCACTCGCGCATAGGAGGCGGCTTGCGCTGATGGTGCAAATACACCTCTACGCAATTGGCTATGTCAACTGTAATGTGACAACAAAACCGGCGCAAATCATGCAATCTGGCCAGGTTGATATCAATATTTTAATTTAACATTGCACAGTGTGAAGAGACTGAAAAGACTGAATCATATGTACAGTGTGAGAAGGCTGAGTGTAATCATATTTCCCATTGATTGATCATGGTTTTTCAGGTCTCCTAACAGTACTGTTTGTAGGTCCGTCAGAACACAGACATTATGACTTAGGTCCAGGAATGGGTGTTGACTCAAAGCGAGCCACCAAAGTACAGTTACCAAAAGAGATTGTAACATGCACCCTGGTTCACATCAAACTATAGAAAATAACTATACAGAAACTGAAGCCTTTATTTCTTTGTATACCTTTTATGTATGAAATTGGAACAAAATAATCAAAACAGAAATAGTATAGTGCAAAACTCAAAATTATATTGTATCCAAGTTAAGGCAAAGACAACAAATGAACACTTCATTTTCACAATGACCCAACCCCATAACTAAAACACCCAATAATTGTCTGTTCATAAACCCAAGTCCCGCCCTGTACACAACTCAGTTCAATAGAAATCCGATCTCAGTGACACTGCAGCATGAGCATAAGACTCAGTCATTTTAATCCAACAAAAAGGCTAACTTCACCAGCCTTAAATAGTGTTGAAATATCGGAGTGGCAACAAAAACAACTAAGAAAAAACATTTATCTCACCGTGAGGTAGGTGACCCCCAACCCCCCTCCATTTAGAACTGATTACATTCAATCTGGCTTGCCGAAACGGGTACGCTTCACGTGTGTCCTAGACACACTACAGTGATCTAAACAAACACGTTACATCATAATACATCATAATTCTCTAGAAATGAACTTTGTGAATCTAGGTCACAAACCGACTTCCCAGGATCTTCTCTGGTGTGAACACCCCTTTTCTCCCATCAGACCCCATTACTAAAATATACATCATTTGACAGCGCATTCAATTAAAATAATCTGTTTGCACCCGACTGACTGACTCTTCAATGTCCCATATATTGAGCACATTTTATATAATAGTTTAAATTGAAAATAAAGTATTGTGTCAATTGTTTTTTATTATCAGTTCAGAAACCCAATGCCATGGTATTGTCAATTGTTTTGTATATCGGTGAATAAACCCGATGCCATGGTATTGGGACCTCAAATCTTTTCCCAACTATTTTTGCAGCATAGTTGTCAGACCTCTGGACCTTAAGTGAAACATTTTCCGATTTATATTAGTCATTTTATATATTAGCCATGCATCGTTTTAAATTGTTCTACTAAGATAACATATGGAATTGTTTTAAGCTGGTCATACCAAGGATAATTTATATGATGTTTTAAGACCCCTTGGAGTATCAAAAAAATATATGTACAAAATTATTTGGTTGAAAAATGTTTGACCTTACTGCTATTAGGCTATACAAACTCATTTGAATAACAGACTCAATACATGAAACAGTCTCCCCCCCAAAAAAAAAAATCGAAAGGAAGTTTTTTTCAACCGACATGTTTGTGAATCTTACCTTTCCACAGTAATAATAGTTTATACTTTTGGACTCTACAGATGATTTTGTGAGAAGATCGATTTTCTGGATGTCTCATAGTCTGACAAACAATGCTCTAGCTCTGTCACCTTTCACCGCAGATGCGGAAGTGCGACATCGGCTGATGCGGTGGATTGAGACGTAGCCAATGCAAAAAAAAAAACATATCTCTTGCTTAAAGTGGGGTTAGGCTTTTTCCGTAACGTAAAAAAAAAGCTTGTTTGGAGGTTAGTTAAGTGTCCAAAGAAGGGCCAGATGTATACAGAATGGTGTCGTCTGTGTGGAGGTGGATCAGGGAATCACCTGCAGCAAGAGCGACATCATTGATATATACAGAGAAAGGTGTTGGCCCGAGAATTGAACCCTGTGGTACCCCCATAGACTGCCAGAGGTCCGGACAGCAAGCCCTCCGATTTGACACACTGAACTCTGTCTGAGAAGTAGTTGGTGAACCAGACGAGGCAGTCTTTTGAGAAACCAAGGCTATTGAGTCTGCCGATAAGAATACGGTGATTGATAGAGTTGAAAGCCTTGGCCAGGTAGATGAAGACTGATGCACAGTACTGTTTTTATTGATAGCGGTTATGATATCCTTTAGTACCTTGAGCGTGGTTGAGGTGCAACGGTGACCAGCTCGGAAACCGGATTGCACAGCAGAGAAGGTACGGTGGGATTCGAAATGGTCAGTGATCTATTAACTTGGCTTTCGAAGTCTTTAAAAAGGCAGGCAGGATGGATATAGGTCTATAACAGTTTGGGTCTAGAGTGTCACCTCCTTTGAAGAGGGGGATGACCGCGGCAGCTTTCCAGTCTTTAGGGATCTTAGACAATACGATAGAGAGGTTGAACAGACTGGTAATAGGGGTTGCAACAATGGCGGAGGATAATTTTAGACAGAGTGTCCAGATTGTCTAGCCCAGCTGATTTGTAAAGGTCCAGGTTTTGCAGCTCTTTCAGAACATCTGCTGTCTGGATTTGGGTGGAGGGGAGGCTTAGGCAAGTAGCTGCGGCGGGTGCGGAGCTGTTGACCGGGGTTGTGGTAGCCAGGAGGAAAGCATGTCCAGACGTAGAGAAATGCTTATTGAACTTCTCAATTATCGTGGATTTATTGGTGGTGACAGTGTTACCTAGCCTCAGTACGGTGGGCAGTTGGGAGGAGGTGGTCTTATTCTCCATGGACTTTAGTGCCCCAAAACCTTTTGGAGTTAGGGTAACAGGATGCAAATGAATGTTTGAAAAAGCTAGTCTGACTGCATGTATTTGTTCCTGACTTCCCTGAAAAGTTGCTTATCACGGGGACTATTCGATGCTAGTGCAGTCCGCCACAGGATGTTTTTGTGCTGGTCAGGTCTGGAGTGAACCAAGGGCTATATCTGTTTTAGTTCTAATTTTTTTTGAAAGGGGCATGTTTTCAAAAGGACCGAATAGCTGAGGAATGTCATGTTTTTCTTAAATGTTTTGCTGTATTTACATTTTAGATTGCATTGATCACTTTTGTTTCATATTATATTTATTTCTTGTGTTACTGTGATCAGGGCACCCTTGTGAATGAGACCTTGTTCTCGATGGGTTTTCCCTGAATAAATAAAGCGTAAAAAACAAACCAAAATTCTACAAACCCTTCGTTCCTCTCAGCCTCTTTCTTTCACCTTCCATTTCTTTCCCTCTCCACCCTCATTCTCCAAGTTTGATAACCCAACTCCGATATCCACTCATCAATTTCTTTCATCACCTTTCCAATGTTTCCCACTCACCCTTTCGCTCTCACCACCTCATTTGACGGGGGAGATCAGCTTCAATATTACAGATTGTGGGTTCTATCAAACTTAATGTTTGCGTTATTTGTAATTCCCTATTATTATTTTTTTTAAATTTTTCCCCAAACCTACCACCCCTCCCCTAATGGAGTAAAGAAACGGACAACAATATGTATTCTACTGCTGCTTACAGCTATTTCACATACAGTACACTCTTATCTTAATTCCAACCCTTCGATGTCCACAGACTAACCCATCTTTCGAATCCCGATACCGGGATCGATATGACAACTACCAGTGAAAATAGAGTGCGCCAAAATTCAAACCACAGAAATCTCATAATTACAATTCCTAAAACGTGGCTTATATAATTGTAAATCTATTTTCGTTAATCCCACCAAAGTGTCCGTATTTCTTTTTTCTCATTTTGTCTGTCATATTTGAAGTGTACCTATGATGAAAATTACAGGCCTCTCATCTTTTTAAGTGGGAGAACTTGCACAATTGGTGGCTGACTATATACTTTTTTGGCCCACTGTACCTCTCCTTAATGCAACCTCTGTGTCAGATTTCAAAAAAACTTTACGGAAAAAGAAATGCATGCAATAATCTGAGACGGCGCTCAATTTAAAAACACCACATCCGCAAAGATGGCGTCAACATAATCAAGAAATTACATGATAAATATGCCCTTACCCTTGATGATCTACATCAGAAAGCACTCCAGGAATCCCAGGTCCACAATAAATGTTTGTTTTGTTCGAAAATGTCCGTTATTTATGTCAAAATACCTTATTTTGTTAGAGCATTTGGTATACATATCCAAACGCTAATTCTGGTCAGCGTTATATCGGACAAAAACTTCAAAAAGTGATATTACCGGTAGAAGAAACATTTCAAACTAAGTACAGAATCAATCATTAGGATGTTTTTAACATATAGCTTCAATAAAGTTCCAACCGGAGTATTCTTTCTTGTCTTCGTGAGCAATGGAACGCAAGTGACTACCATGAGGAAAAAGTATAAAGTATAAATATATTCTGCTCTCATTCACTCCCAACCCAACATAGAAGCCTCATTATAATTTATATTGATGGTTGACATCTAGTGGAACCCCTAGGCAGTGCAACATCATTCATTTATCAAGGGGATTTCAATGGGGACTGGTGAATAAATACAAACTCAGATTTCTGACTTCCTGTTTTGATTTCAACTCAGGATTTTGCCTGCCAATATGAGTTCTGTTATACTCACAGACATCATTCAAACATTTTTAGAAACTTCAGAGTGTTTTCTATCCAATACTACTAATAATATGCAAATATTAACAACTATGACTGAGGAGCAGGCCGTTTGATATGGGCACCTTTTCACCCAAGCTACTCTACTGCCCCTGCAGCCATAAAAAGTTAACCCACTGTTCCTAGGCAGTCATTGAAAATAAGAATTTGTTCTTAACTGACTTGCCTAGTTAAATAACGGTAAATACATTTTTTTTAAAGATTGAATCCCTGAACTGACAAGGTAAAACACACACATTTTATACACTAGATATACAAAGTATGTGAAAACTATTTGTAAGATGCAACTCCCTTCTGAACTCCCTTCACTCGCGCATAGGAGGCGGCTTGCGCTGATGGTGCAAATACACCTCTACGCAATTGGCTATGTCAACTGTAATGTGACAACAAAACCGGCGCAAATCATGCAATCTGGCCAGGTTGATATCAATATTTTAATTTAACATTGCACAGTGTGAAGAGACTGAAAAGACTGAATCATATGTACAGTGTGAGAAGGCTGAGTGTAATCATATTTCCCATTGATTGATCATGGTTTTTCAGGTCTCCTAACAGTACTGTTTGTAGGTCCGTCAGAACACAGACATTATGACTTAGGTCCAGGAATGGGTGTTGACTCAAAGCGAGCCACCAAAGTACAGTTACCAAAAGAGATTGTAACATGCACCCTGGTTCACATCAAACTATAGAAAATAACTATACAGAAACTGAAGCCTTTATTTCTTTGTATACCTTTTATGTATGAAATTGGAACAAAATAATCAAAACAGAAATAGTATAGTGCAAAACTCAAAATTATATTGTATCCAAGTTAAGGCAAAGACAACAAATGAACACTTCATTTTCACAATGACCCAACCCCATAACTAAAACACCCAATAATTGTCTGTTCATAAACCCAAGTCCCGCCCTGTACACAACTCAGTTCAATAGAAATCCGATCTCAGTGACACTGCAGCATGAGCATAAGACTCAGTCATTTTAATCCAACAAAAAGGCTAACTTCACCAGCCTTAAATAGTGTTGAAATATCGGAGTGGCAACAAAAACAACTAAGAAAAAACATTTATCTCACCGTGAGGTAGGTGACCCCCAACCCCCCTCCATTTAGAACTGATTACATTCAATCTGGCTTGCCGAAACGGGTACGCTTCACGTGTGTCCTAGACACACTACAGTGATCTAAACAAACACGTTACATCATAATACATCATAATTCTCTAGAAATGAACTTTGTGAATCTAGGTCACAAACCGAATTCCCAGGATCTTCTCTGGTGTGAACACCCCTTTTCTCCCATCAGACCCCATTACTAAAATATACATCATTTGACAGCGCATTCAATTAAAATAATCTGTTTGCACCCGACTGACTGACTCTTCAATGTCCCATATATTGAGCACATTTTATATAATAGTTTAAATTGAAAATAAAGTATTGTGTCAATTGTTTTTTATTATCAGTTCAGAAACCCAATGCCATGGTATTGTCAATTGTTTTGTATATCGGTGAATAAACCCGATGCCATGGTATTGGGACCTCAAATCTTTTCCCAACTATTTTTGCAGCATAGTTGTCAGACCTCTGGACCTTAAGTGAAACATTTTCCGATTTATATTAGTCATTTTATATATTAGCCATGCATCGTTTTAAATTGTTCTACTAAGATAACATATGGAATTGTTTTAAGCTGGTCATACCAAGGATAATTTATATGATGTTTTAAGACCCCTTGGAGTATCAAAAAAATATATGTACAAAATTATTTGGTTGAAAAATGTTTGACCTTACTGCTATTAGGCTATACAAACTCATTTGAATAACAGACTCAATACATGAAACAGTCTCCCCCCCAAAAAAAAAATCGAAAGGAAGTTTTTTTCAACCGACATGTTTGTGAATCTTACCTTTCCACAGTAATAATAGTTTATACTTTTGGACTCTACAGATGATTTTGTGAGAAGATCGATTTTCTGGATGTCTCATAGTCTGACAAACAATGCTCTAGCTCTGTCACCTTTCACCGCAGATGCGGAAGTGCGACATCGGCTGATGCGGTGGATTGAGACGTAGCCAATGCAAAAAAAAAAACATATCTCTTGCTTAAAGTGGGGTTAGGCTTTTTCCGTAACGTAAAAAAAAAGCTTGTTTGGAGGTTAGTTAAGTGTCCAAAGAAGGGCCAGATGTATACAGAATGGTGTCGTCTGTGTGGAGGTGGATCAGGGAATCACCTGCAGCAAGAGCGACATCATTGATATATACAGAGAAAGGTGTTGGCCCGAGAATTGAACCCTGTGGTACCCCCATAGACTGCCAGAGGTCCGGACAGCAAGCCCTCCGATTTGACACACTGAACTCTGTCTGAGAAGTAGTTGGTGAACCAGACGAGGCAGTCTTTTGAGAAACCAAGGCTATTGAGTCTGCCGATAAGAATACGGTGATTGATAGAGTTGAAAGCCTTGGCCAGGTAGATGAAGACTGATGCACAGTACTGTTTTTATTGATAGCGGTTATGATATCCTTTAGTACCTTGAGCGTGGTTGAGGTGCAACGGTGACCAGCTCGGAAACCGGATTGCACAGCAGAGAAGGTACGGTGGGATTCGAAATGGTCAGTGATCTATTAACTTGGCTTTCGAAGTCTTTAAAAAGGCAGGCAGGATGGATATAGGTCTATAACAGTTTGGGTCTAGAGTGTCACCTCCTTTGAAGAGGGGGATGACCGCGGCCGCTTTCCAGTCTTTAGGGATCTTAGACAATACGATAGAGAGGTTGAACAGACTGGTAATAGGGGTTGCAACAATGGCGGAGGATAATTTTAGACAGAGTGTCCAGATTGTCTAGCCCAGCTGATTTGTAAAGGTCCAGGTTTTGCAGCTCTTTCAGAACATCTGCTGTCTGGATTTGGGTGGAGGGGAGGCTTAGGCAAGTAGCTGCGGCGGGTGCGGAGCTGTTGACCGGGGTTGTGGTAGCCAGGAGGAAAGCATGTCCAGACGTAGAGAAATGCTTATTGAACTTCTCAATTATCGTGGATTTATTGGTGGTGACAGTGTTACCTAGCCTCAGTACGGTGGGCAGTTGGGAGGAGGTGGTCTTATTCTCCATGGACTTTAGTGCCCCAAAACCTTTTGGAGTTAGGGTAACAGGATGCAAATGAATGTTTGAAAAAGCTAGTCTGACTGCATGTATTTGTTCCTGACTTCCCTGAAAAGTTGCTTATCACGGGGACTATTCGATGCTAGTGCAGTCCGCCACAGGATGTTTTTGTGCTGGTCAGGTCTGGAGTGAACCAAGGGCTATATCTGTTTTAGTTCTAAATTTTTTTGAAAGGGGCATGTTTTCAAAAGGACCGAATAGCTGAGGAATGTCATGTTTTTCTTAAATGTTTTGCTGTATTTACATTTTAGATTGCATTGATCACTTTTGTTTCATATTATATTTATTTCTTGTGTTACTGTGATCAGGGCACCCTTGTGAATGAGACCTTGTTCTCGATGGGTTTTCCCTGAATAAATAAAGCGTAAAAAACAAACCAAAATTCTACAAACCCTTCGTTCCTCTCAGCCTCTTTCTTTCACCTTCCATTTCTTTCCCTCTCCACCCTCATTCTCCAAGTTTGATAACCCAACTCCGATATCCACTCATCAATTTCTTTCATCACCTTTCCAATGTTTCCCACTCACCCTTTCGCTCTCACCACCTCATTTGACGGGGGAGATCAGCTTCAATATTACAGATTGTGGGTTCTATCAAACTTAATGTTTGCGTTATTTGTAATTCCCTATTATTATTTTTTTTAAATTTTTCCCCAAACCTACCACCCCTCCCCTAATGGAGTAAAGAAACGGACAACAATATGTATTCTACTGCTGCTTACAGCTATTTCACATACAGTACACTCTTATCTTAATTCCAACCCTTCGATGTCCACAGACTAACCCATCTTTCGAATCCCGATACCGGGATCGATATGACAACTACCAGTGAAAATAGAGTGCGCCAAAATTCAAACCACAGAAATCTCATAATTACAATTCCTAAAACGTGGCTTATATAATTGTAAATCTATTTTCGTTAATCCCACCAAAGTGTCCGTATTTCTTTTTTCTCATTTTGTCTGTCATATTTGAAGTGTACCTATGATGAAAATTACAGGCCTCTCATCTTTTTAAGTGGGAGAACTTGCACAATTGGTGGCTGACTATATACTTTTTTGGCCCACTGTACCTCTCCTTAATGCAACCTCTGTGTCAGATTTCAAAAAAACTTTACGGAAAAAGAAATGCATGCAATAATCTGAGACGGCGCTCAATTTAAAAACACCACATCCGCAAAGATGGCGTCAACATAATCAAGAAATTACATGATAAATATGCCCTTACCCTTGATGATCTACATCAGAAAGCACTCCAGGAATCCCAGGTCCACAATAAATGTTTGTTTTGTTCGAAAATGTCCGTTATTTATGTCAAAATACCTTATTTTGTTAGAGCATTTGGTATACATATCCAAACGCTAATTCTGGTCAGCGTTATATCGGACAAAAACTTCAAAAAGTGATATTACCGGTAGAAGAAACATTTCAAACTAAGTACAGAATCAATCATTAGGATGTTTTTAACATATAGCTTCAATAAAGTTCCAACCGGAGTATTCTTTCTTGTCTTCGTGAGCAATGGAACGCAAGTGACTACCATGAGGAAAAAGTATAAAGTATAAATATATTCTGCTCTCATTCACTCCCAACCCAACATAGAAGCCTCATTATAATTTATATTGATGGTTGACATCTAGTGGAACCCCTAGGCAGTGCAACATCATTCATTTATCAAGGGGATTTCAATGGGGACTGGTGAATAAATACAAACTCAGATTTCTGACTTCCTGTTTTGATTTCAACTCAGGATTTTGCCTGCCAATATGAGTTCTGTTATACTCACAGACATCATTCAAACATTTTTAGAAACTTCAGAGTGTTTTCTATCCAATACTACTAATAATATGCAAATATTAACAACTATGACTGAGGAGCAGGCCGTTTGATATGGGCACCTTTTCACCCAAGCTACTCTACTGCCCCTGCAGCCATAAAAAGTTAACCCACTGTTCCTAGGCAGTCATTGAAAATAAGAATTTGTTCTTAACTGACTTGCCTAGTTAAATAACGGTAAATACATTTTTTTTAAAGATTGAATCCCTGAACTGACAAGGTAAAACACACACATTTTATACACTAGATATACAAAGTATGTGAAAACTATTTGTAAGATGCAACTCCCTTCTGAACTCCCTTCACTCGCGCATAGGAGGCGGCTTGCGCTGATGGTGCAAATACACCTCTACGCAATTGGCTATGTCAACTGTAATGTGACAACAAAACCGGCGCAAATCATGCAATCTGGCCAGGTTGATATCAATATTTTAATTTAACATTGCACAGTGTGAAGAGACTGAAAAGACTGAATCATATGTACAGTGTGAGAAGGCTGAGTGTAATCATATTTCCCATTGATTGATCATGGTTTTTCAGGTCTCCTAACAGTACTGTTTGTAGGTCCGTCAGAACACAGACATTATGACTTAGGTCCAGGAATGGGTGTTGACTCAAAGCGAGCCACCAAAGTACAGTTACCAAAAGAGATTGTAACATGCACCCTGGTTCACATCAAACTATAGAAAATAACTATACAGAAACTGAAGCCTTTATTTCTTTGTATACCTTTTATGTATGAAATTGGAACAAAATAATCAAAACAGAAATAGTATAGTGCAAAACTCAAAATTATATTGTATCCAAGTTAAGGCAAAGACAACAAATGAACACTTCATTTTCACAATGACCCAACCCCATAACTAAAACACCCAATAATTGTCTGTTCATAAACCCAAGTCCCGCCCTGTACACAACTCAGTTCAATAGAAATCCGATCTCAGTGACACTGCAGCATGAGCATAAGACTCAGTCATTTTAATCCAACAAAAAGGCTAACTTCACCAGCCTTAAATAGTGTTGAAATATCGGAGTGGCAACAAAAACAACTAAGAAAAAACATTTATCTCACCGTGAGGTAGGTGACCCCCAACCCCCCTCCATTTAGAACTGATTACATTCAATCTGGCTTGCCGAAACGGGTACGCTTCACGTGTGTCCTAGACACACTACAGTGATCTAAACAAACACGTTACATCATAATACATCATAATTCTCTAGAAATGAACTTTGTGAATCTAGGTCACAAACCGACTTCCCAGGATCTTCTCTGGTGTGAACACCCCTTTTCTCCCATCAGACCCCATTACTAAAATATACATCATTTGACAGCGCATTCAATTAAAATAATCTGTTTGCACCCGACTGACTGACTCTTCAATGTCCCATATATTGAGCACATTTTATATAATAGTTTAAATTGAAAATAAAGTATTGTGTCAATTGTTTTTTATTATCAGTTCAGAAACCCAATGCCATGGTATTGTCAATTGTTTTGTATATCGGTGAATAAACCCGATGCCATGGTATTGGGACCTCAAATCTTTTCCCAACTATTTTTGCAGCATAGTTGTCAGACCTCTGGACCTTAAGTGAAACATTTTCCGATTTATATTAGTCATTTTATATATTAGCCATGCATCGTTTTAAATTGTTCTACTAAGATAACATATGGAATTGTTTTAAGCTGGTCATACCAAGGATAATTTATATGATGTTTTAAGAGAGTATCAAAAAAATATATGTACAAAATTATTTGGTTGAAAAATGTTTGACCTTACTGCTATTAGGCTATACAAACTCATTTGAATAACAGACTCAATACATGAAACAGTCTCCCCCCCAAAAAAAAAAATCGAAAGGAAGTTTTTTTCAACCGACATGTTTGTGAATCTTACCTTTCCACAGTAATAATAGTTTATACTTTTGGACTCTACAGATGATTTTGTGAGAAGATCGATTTTCTGGATGTCTCATAGTCTGACAAACAATGCTCTAGCTCTGTCACCTTTCACCGCAGATGCGGAAGTGCGACATCGGCTGATGCGGTGGATTGAGACGTAGCCAATGCAAAAAAAAAAACATATCTCTTGCTTAAAGTGGGGTTAGGCTTTTTCCGTAACGTAAAAAAAAAGCTTGTTTGGAGGTTAGTTAAGTGTCCAAAGAAGGGCCAGATGTATACAGAATGGTGTCGTCTGTGTGGAGGTGGATCAGGGAATCACCTGCAGCAAGAGCGACATCATTGATATATACAGAGAAAGGTGTTGGCCCGAGAATTGAACCCTGTGGTACCCCCATAGACTGCCAGAGGTCCGGACAGCAAGCCCTCCGATTTGACACACTGAACTCTGTCTGAGAAGTAGTTGGTGAACCAGACGAGGCAGTCTTTTGAGAAACCAAGGCTATTGAGTCTGCCGATAAGAATACGGTGATTGATAGAGTTGAAAGCCTTGGCCAGGTAGATGAAGACTGATGCACAGTACTGTTTTTATTGATAGCGGTTATGATATCCTTTAGTACCTTGAGCGTGGTTGAGGTGCAACGGTGACCAGCTCGGAAACCGGATTGCACAGCAGAGAAGGTACGGTGGGATTCGAAATGGTCAGTGATCTATTAACTTGGCTTTCGAAGTCTTTAAAAAGGCAGGCAGGATGGATATAGGTCTATAACAGTTTGGGTCTAGAGTGTCACCTCCTTTGAAGAGGGGGATGACCGCGGCAGCTTTCCAGTCTTTAGGGATCTTAGACAATACGATAGAGAGGTTGAACAGACTGGTAATAGGGGTTGCAACAATGGCGGAGGATAATTTTAGACAGAGTGTCCAGATTGTCTAGCCCAGCTGATTTGTAAAGGTCCAGGTTTTGCAGCTCTTTCAGAACATCTGCTGTCTGGATTTGGGTGGAGGGGAGGCTTAGGCAAGTAGCTGCGGCGGGTGCGGAGCTGTTGACCGGGGTTGTGGTAGCCAGGAGGAAAGCATGTCCAGACGTAGAGAAATGCTTATTGAACTTCTCAATTATCGTGGATTTATTGGTGGTGACAGTGTTACCTAGCCTCAGTACGGTGGGCAGTTGGGAGGAGGTGGTCTTATTCTCCATGGACTTTAGTGCCCCAAAACCTTTTGGAGTTAGGGTAACAGGATGCAAATGTATGTTTGAAAAAGCTAGTCTGACTGCATGTATTTGTTCCTGACTTCCCTGAAAAGTTGCTTATCACGGGGACTATTCGATGCTAGTGCAGTCCGCCACAGGATGTTTTTGTGCTGGTCAGGTCTGGAGTGAACCAAGGGCTATATCTGTTTTAGTTCTAAATTTTTTTGAAAGGGGCATGTTTTCAAAAGGACCGAATAGCTGAGGAATGTCATGTTTTTCTTAAATGTTTTGCTGTATTTACATTTTAGATTGCATTGATCACTTTTGTTTCATATTATATTTATTTCTTGTGTTACTGTGATCAGGGCACCCTTGTGAATGAGACCTTGTTCTCGATGGGTTTTCCCTGAATAAATAAAGCGTAAAAAACAAACCAAAATTCTACAAACCCTTCGTTCCTCTCAGCCTCTTTCTTTCACCTTCCATTTCTTTCCCTCTCCACCCTCATTCTCCAAGTTTGATAACCCAACTCCGATATCCACTCATCAATTTCTTTCATCACCTTTCCAATGTTTCCCACTCACCCTTTCGCTCTCACCACCTCATTTGACGGGGGAGATCAGCTTCAATATTACAGATTGTGGGTTCTATCAAACTTAATGTTTGCGTTATTTGTAATTCCCTATTATTATTTTTTTTAAATTTTTCCCCAAACCTACCACCCCTCCCCTAATGGAGTAAAGAAACGGACAACAATATGTATTCTACTGCTGCTTACAGCTATTTCACATACAGTACACTCTTATCTTAATTCCAACCCTTCGATGTCCACAGACTAACCCATCTTTCGAATCCCGATACCGGGATCGATATGACAACTACCAGTGAAAATAGAGTGCGCCAAAATTCAAACCACAGAAATCTCATAATTACAATTCCTAAAACGTGGCTTATATAATTGTAAATCTATTTTCGTTAATCCCACCAAAGTGTCCGTATTTCTTTTTTCTCATTTTGTCTGTCATATTTGAAGTGTACCTATGATGAAAATTACAGGCCTCTCATCTTTTTAAGTGGGAGAACTTGCACAATTGGTGGCTGACTATATACTTTTTTGGCCCACTGTACCTCTCCTTAATGCAACCTCTGTGTCAGATTTCAAAAAAACTTTACGGAAAAAGAAATGCATGCAATAATCTGAGACGGCGCTCAATTTAAAAACACCACATCCGCAAAGATGGCGTCAACATAATCAAGAAATTACATGATAAATATGCCCTTACCCTTGATGATCTACATCAGAAAGCACTCCAGGAATCCCAGGTCCACAATAAATGTTTGTTTTGTTCGAAAATGTCCGTTATTTATGTCAAAATACCTTATTTTGTTAGAGCATTTGGTATACATATCCAAACGCTAATTCTGGTCAGCGTTATATCGGACAAAAACTTCAAAAAGTGATATTACCGGTAGAAGAAACATTTCAAACTAAGTACAGAATCAATCATTAGGATGTTTTTAACATATAGCTTCAATAAAGTTCCAACCGGAGTATTCTTTCTTGTCTTCGTGAGCAATGGAACGCAAGTGACTACCATGAGGAAAAAGTATAAAGTATAAATATATTCTGCTCTCATTCACTCCCAACCCAACATAGAAGCCTCATTATAATTTATATTGATGGTTGACATCTAGTGGAACCCCTAGGCAGTGCAACATCATTCATTTATCAAGGGGATTTCAATGGGGACTGGTGAATAAATACAAACTCAGATTTCTGACTTCCTGTTTTGATTTCAACTCAGGATTTTGCCTGCCAATATGAGTTCTGTTATACTCACAGACATCATTCAAACATTTTTAGAAACTTCAGAGTGTTTTCTATCCAATACTACTAATAATATGCAAATATTAACAACTATGACTGAGGAGCAGGCCGTTTGATATGGGCACCTTTTCACCCAAGCTACTCTACTGCCCCTGCAGCCATAAAAAGTTAACCCACTGTTCCTAGGCAGTCATTGAAAATAAGAATTTGTTCTTAACTGACTTGCCTAGTTAAATAACGGTAAATACATTTTTTTTAAAGATTGAATCCCTGAACTGACAAGGTAAAACACACACATTTTATACACTAGATATACAAAGTATGTGAAAACTATTTGTAAGATGCAACTCCCTTCTGAACTCCCTTCACTCGCGCATAGGAGGCGGCTTGCGCTGATGGTGCAAATACACCTCTACGCAATTGGCTATGTCAACTGTAATGTGACAACAAAACCGGCGCAAATCATGCAATCTGGCCAGGTTGATATCAATATTTTAATTTAACATTGCACAGTGTGAAGAGACTGAAAAGACTGAATCATATGTACAGTGTGAGAAGGCTGAGTGTAATCATATTTCCCATTGATTGATCATGGTTTTTCAGGTCTCCTAACAGTACTGTTTGTAGGTCCGTCAGAACACAGACATTATGACTTAGGTCCAGGAATGGGTGTTGACTCAAAGCGAGCCACCAAAGTACAGTTACCAAAAGAGATTGTAACATGCACCCTGGTTCACATCAAACTATAGAAAATAACTATACAGAAACTGAAGCCTTTATTTCTTTGTATACCTTTTATGTATGAAATTGGAACAAAATAATCAAAACAGAAATAGTATAGTGCAAAACTCAAAATTATATTGTATCCAAGTTAAGGCAAAGACAACAAATGAACACTTCATTTTCACAATGACCCAACCCCATAACTAAAACACCCAATAATTGTCTGTTCATAAACCCAAGTCCCGCCCTGTACACAACTCAGTTCAATAGAAATCCGATCTCAGTGACACTGCAGCATGAGCATAAGACTCAGTCATTTTAATCCAACAAAAAGGCTAACTTCACCAGCCTTAAATAGTGTTGAAATATCGGAGTGGCAACAAAAACAACTAAGAAAAAACATTTATCTCACCGTGAGGTAGGTGACCCCCAACCCCCCTCCATTTAGAACTGATTACATTCAATCTGGCTTGCCGAAACGGGTACGCTTCACGTGTGTCCTAGACACACTACAGTGATCTAAACAAACACGTTACATCATAATACATCATAATTCTCTAGAAATGAACTTTGTGAATCTAGGTCACAAACCGACTTCCCAGGATCTTCTCTGGTGTGAACACCCCTTTTCTCCCATCAGACCCCATTACTAAAATATACATCATTTGACAGCGCATTCAATTAAAATAATCTGTTTGCACCCGACTGACTGACTCTTCAATGTCCCATATATTGAGCACATTTTATATAATAGTTTAAATTGAAAATAAAGTATTGTGTCAATTGTTTTTTATTATCAGTTCAGAAACCCAATGCCATGGTATTGTCAATTGTTTTGTATATCGGTGAATAAACCCGATGCCATGGTATTGGGACCTCAAATCTTTTCCCAACTATTTTTGCAGCATAGTTGTCAGACCTCTGGACCTTAAGTGAAACATTTTCCGATTTATATTAGTCATTTTATATATTAGCCATGCATCGTTTTAAATTGTTCTACTAAGATAACATATGGAATTGTTTTAAGCTGGTCATACCAAGGATAATTTATATGATGTTTTAAGACCCCTTGGAGTATCAAAAAAATATATGTACAAAATTATTTGGTTGAAAAATGTTTGACCTTACTGCTATTAGGCTATACAAACTCATTTGAATAACAGACTCAATACATGAAACAGTCTCCCCCCCCAAAAAAAAAATCGAAAGGAAGTTTTTTTCAACCGACATGTTTGTGAATCTTACCTTTCCACAGTAATAATAGTTTATACTTTTGGACTCTACAGATGATTTTGTGAGAAGATCGATTTTCTGGATGTCTCATAGTCTGACAAACAATGCTCTAGCTCTGTCACCTTTCACCGCAGATGCGGAAGTGCGACATCGGCTGATGCGGTGGATTGAGACGTAGCCAATGCAAAAAAAAAAACATATCTCTTGCTTAAAGTGGGGTATTTTTTTATTATGCTAATGAGATTTCCACAGGGCACGGACATACTCTAGGAGTATGATGCAACCATCCCGTTAGCGGGATCATTTTCGTCAACCGCTGAATTGCAGAGCGCTAAATTCAAATTAAATTACTAAAAATATTTAATTTTCATGAAATCACAAGTGCAATATAGCAAAACACAGGTTAGCTTGTTGTTAATTCACCTGGCGTGTCAGATTTCAAAAAAGCTTTTCAGCGAAAGCATACCAAGCGTTTATGTAAGGACATCTCTCTCGGCAGACAAAACACTACAAACAGCTAACAGCAAACTACATTGGTCACGAAAGTCAGAAAAGCAATAAAATGAATCACTTACCTTTGATGATCTTCGGATGTTTGCACTCACGAGACTCCCAGTTACACAATAAATGTTCCTTTTGTTCCATAAAGATTATTTTTATATCCAAAATACCTCCATTTGGTTGGCGCGTTATGTTCAGAAATCCACAGGCTCGAGCGGTCACGACGGGGCAGACGAAAATTCCAAATAGTATCCGTAAAGTTCGTAGAAACATGTTGAACGTTTTTTATAATCAATCCTCAGGTTGTTTTTACAATAAATAATCGATAATATTTCAACCGGACCATAGCCTTTTCAATAGGAGAGAGAGAGAAAATGTCTGCTCCAAGCTGTTGCGCATGCAAAACTCTGCTGGCACCCAGCCATCCACTGACGCGATGTGATCGTTCTCGCTCATTTTTCAGAATAAAAGCCTGAGACTATGTATAAAGACTGTTCACACCATGTGGAAGCCATAGGAAAAGGAATCTGGTTGCTATCCCTTTAAATGGAGGATAGGCATGCAATGGAACAGGGAGATTAGTTTCTCTTAGGCACTTCCTGGTTGGATTTTCCTCAGGTTTTTGCCTGCAATATCAGTTCTGTTATACTCACAGACAATATTTTGACAGTTTTGGAAACTTTAGTGTTTTCTATACTAATCTGACAATTATATGCATATTCTAGATTCTGGGCCTGAGATATAGGCAGTTTCATTTTGGGTACGTTTTTCATCCAAACATCAAAATACTGCCCCCTACACTCAACAGGTTATTAAGAGAGCTGATTAATGCCTTCATATGTTATCGTTTTAACCCTCAACTCATGTTCGTTATATAATTATGCCCGTTTAACTTTATCTGGTTTGCCATACGAAATCAAATGAAATATTTTTTTCTCATATGATTTGAAAAATGATTTTCCTGAGTCGGTAGAACCATGAATAAATACAGTGCATTCGGAAAGTATTCAGACCCATTCCCTTTTTCCACACTTTGTTACGTTGCAACCTTATTCTAAAATGTATTACATAAAAATAAATCCTCATCAATCTAAACACAAAACCCCAGAATGACAAGGCGAAAACATGTTTTTAGAACTTTTTGCAAATGTATAATAAAAAAAAATAATCTTAAATTAACTTTACATAAGTATTCAGACCCTTTAATCAGTTTTGGCCATATCACAACCCCGGGGTGCCTTGTTGCTATTATAAACTGGTTACCAATGTAATTAGCTTTTGGACTTTACAGATGATTTTGTGAGAAGACCGATTTTCTGGATGTCTCATGGTCTACAAACAACGTTCTAGCTGCCGAGGTGCCTTGTTGTTGTTATAAACTGGTTACCAATCTAATTAGAACAGTAGAAAGTATTTTTATTTTTTTGCCAAATGTCATTCAGGGCTCGAACCAACCAGTTTCTGTTGTAGACAGTAGTCATTAAGAAATCAGTACTCGAAGGACTTTTATTATTCTTCTGAATAGGCTTGTTTTCGTTGGAACTGGAGCCCTTAATGTTTATTGCTGGGTAGCTCTGTAGACCTGATTTATTGTTTAACCAGACAGCCAAGTGAATTCACTTGTAAGTTCACTGTCCTGGCACTGCCTTGGTCCCCCGTCCCCCCCCCCCCCCTTCCTGACACTGCCTCCTGCTCTCCTCCTCCTACTTCTCCTCCCCCTCCCTGTCCTCCTCATGGGCTGCTCTCTTTACCCAAGCTTATTTTCAGCGGTGTCATCAGTGGTCCCCAATGGCGCAAGCAAATGTACCATGATAGCATGTCAGTTCGACAAGGAATTCAGTTTCGGGGAATTGGACAAAAATGCATTTGACTTATGGGCACACTGCTCCAAACTCTAATTCACAGATAATTGAAGGTACTTAATTGGCCCAGGTCATACCAATATAAATGCAGCTTAACCCTACCCACTAGCTATGTGGTGTGTGTCTGCCCGAATCACACACGGTTCGTTGCAGATTTAAAAGACAGATTTAATTAGACTCTTGGTGTGATTGTTGATATACAGTGCATTCGCAAAGTATTCAGATCTCTTCCCTTCCACATTTTGTTACGTTACAACCTTATTCTAAAATGGATTAAATACATAAAAATACTACTCAATCTACACACAATACCCCATAATGACAAAGTGAAAACAGGTTTTTAGAAACTTTTATTTACATAAGTAATCAGACCCTTTGCTATGAGTTTCGAAATTGAACTCCGGTGCATCCTGTTTCCATTGATCATACCTGAGATGTTTCTACAACTTGATTTGGAGTCCACCTGTGGTAAATTCAATTGATTTGACATGATCTGGAAAGGCACACACCTGTCTATAAGGTCCCGCAATTGAAAGTGCATGTCAGAGCAAATACCAAGCCATGAGGTCGAAGGAATTGTTCGTAGAGCTCCGACACAGCATTGCATTGAGGCACAGATCTGGGGAATGGTACCAAAACATTTCTGCGGAATTGAAGGTGCCCAAGAACAGTGGCCTTTATGGTGGAATGGCCAGTGGAAGCCACTCCTCAGTAAAAGGCACGACAGCCCGCTTGGAGTTTTCCAAAAGGCAACTAAAGGACATGAGAAACAAGATTCCCTGGTCTGATGAAACCAAGATTGCGTCAAGTCTGGAGGAAGCCTTGCACCTTCCCTACGGTGAAGCATGTTGGTGGCAGCATCATGATGTTGGGATGTTTTTCAACGGCAGGGACTGGGAGACTAGTCAGGATTGAGGCAAATATGAACGGAGCAAAGTACAAAGAGATATATAGGGTGAAGGTTCACCTTCCGACAGGACAACAACCCTAAGCACACAGCCAAGACAATGCAGGAGTGGCTTCGGGACACGTCTCTGAATGTCCTCAAGTGGCCCAGCCATAGCCCAGACTTGAACATCTCTGGAGAGACCTGAGAATAGCTGTGCAGCAACGCTCCCCATCCAACCTGACAGAGTTTAAGAGGATCTGCAGAGAAGAATGAGAGACTACCCAAATACAGGTGTGCCAAGCTTGTAGCATCATACCAAGAAGACTCGAGACTGTTATAGCTGCCAAAGGTGCTTCAACAAAGTACTGAGTAAAGGTTCTGAATACTTATGTAAATATAGCATTTATCATCGTTGGGTTTTCGTCCAGAGAAACTGGAGAAATTATCCAGGTCCTCATTAATGCCCTTCAAGGTTGAAGATTGATGACTCGAACATGAATCATCAGCGTACATTTAATACTTTTGTCTCTAATCATAAATGTTTTGCCCCTTAAGGTTGTCATCCTCTTGACAATTCAAAGTTGTCAGAGAAGTAATGTTTTTTTTATTTGACAAAGTATTGTTGTACATGACTTTTTCCCATATTATGAGAGATTCTCCAAAGTAAAAAAATAAATAAAACCAGGCAATTTTGAACAGATTCTAGATGTACTGTCTCGAAAACTTTCTCAAAATCTGCTATAAAGATTATACCTGGTTTCCCTGCATTTTCATAGTTTTCAATTATTTCTTGTAGTTGTCTGTCTCCAATATATCTTCCTTTTAAGAGTCCTGTCTGATTGGGATGAAAAATTTAACGTACGATCTTTTTAATTCTGTGAGCAATACAGTTTGCCAATATTTTAGCATCCCAACATTGAAGGGTGAGGGGTATTCCATTTTTTTTAAGATACTGGGTTTTTGTACTGCCACCCCTGGCTCCTGCTTCAGTTGGAGAGAGATCCGTCCCTCTTTTTGTTTTGTCCGGCAGTTTGACATTTATATAAGAGTAATTAAATCATGATGATGATAATGGATCTTAAAATGGTTCATAAAAAGTTTGATATATCTATTTGAATGCCATCAAGGCCAGGGGTTTTCCCTATCTGAAAGGAATCTATTTTCAACTTTAATTATCCAATGTAATTAGGCCTGAACAAAAATGTTTTGTGTGTCGCAGATAGTTTAAAATTATTTTGGGGGAGAAGGATGTCACGAAACTCATCGTCATCTGAGGTAGGAGAATATTTTTTTTATTTTATATTTAACCGTTATTTTATCAGGGAGACATACTGACACCAAGGTTTATTTTACAAATGAGCCCTGAATTATATAAATTACAGAAAAGACACACCTCAAAATATTAATACATAATGAAAGATAAAATAGTAATAAAAAAATGGTAATAAAAAACAAACTTCTTCACCAGTAATAAGGTCCTCAATCAGCTTTCAGAATTTCCCTAGAGCGTCCTCAATCAGCTTTCTGAATTTCCCTAGAGGCACCACATCACATTTTAAGAACATTTTGAAGATTTTTCCACAAATAAGGTGCAAGAAAACTAAAAGTTGATTTACCTAACTCAGTAGAGACCAAAGGAATTTCCATCCCTGAGACTAGGTGTGGTAACTCATGTCTAAAGTTTACTATTGATGTTAGGTACAGCGGGAGCTTTTGTAAAAGGGCTTTATATATGAAAACATAATGTGTCAACCTACGTGACATCAGAAGGCCAACCAACTTAGTGGTAGATAATGCAATAATGAGTACTAAAACGAACTCCTGTAATAAAGCACAGAGCGCTATGATCAACTGCATCTCAAGGCTTTTAAAGAAGTGGCAACTGTGTTCATATAGATTGTTGCCATAGTCTTGCACCGATTGGAACTTCTACTGTGTAATCTGCTTTCTACGATTTAGCAAGAGGCATGGCCTATTTCTATACAAGATAACCATTTTTATTCTCAACTTCTTAACTCATCAATATGCTTTAAAAAAATAAATACAGATTTTCATCTATCCAGATGCCCTAATATTTGTAAGCAGGAACACAAAAATTTGGACACCATCCGAAAGTACATACAGTTGAAGTCGGAAGTTTACATACACCTCAGCCAAATACATTTCAACACAGTTTTTCACAATTCCTGACATTTAATCATAGTAAAAAAATCCCTGACAGTTAGGATCCACACTTTATTTTAAGAATGTGAAATGTCAGAATAATAGTAGAGATAATGATTTATTTCGGTTTTTATTTATTTCATCACATTCCCAGTGGGTCAGAAGTTTACATACACTCAATTAGTATTTTGGTAGCATTGCCGTTTAAAATGGGTCTAAGGTTTTGGGTATCCTTCCACAAGCTTCCCACAATAAGTTGGGTGGATTTTGGCCCATTCCTCCTGACAGAGCTGGTGTAACGGAGTCAGGTTTGTAGGCCTCCTTGCTCGCATACGTTTTTTTCAGTTCTGCCCACAAATGTTCTATAGGATTGAGGTCAGGGCTTTGTGATGGCCACTCCAATACCTTGACTTTGTTTTCCTTAAGCCATTTTGCCACAACCTTGTGGGTATGCTTGGGGTCATTGTCCATTTGGGAAGACCCATTTGCAACCAAGCTTTAACTTTCTGACTGATGTCTTGATGTTGGCTTCAATATAGCCACAATTTTCCTGCCTCATGATGCCATCTATTTTGTGAAGTGCACCAGTCCCTCATGTAGGAAAGCACCCCTACAACATGATGCTGCCACCCCCGTGATTCATGGTTGGGATGGTGTTTTTCGGCTTGCAAGGCTCCCCCTTTTTTCCTCCAACATAACGATGGTCATTATGGCCAAACAGTTCTATTTTTGTTTTGTCAGACCAGAGGACATTTCTTCAAAAAGTACGATCTTTGTCCCCATGTGCAATTGCAAACTGTAGTCTGGCTTTTTTATGGGGGTTTTGGAGTAGTGGCTTCTTCCTTGCTGAGCGGCCTTTCAGGTTATGTTGATATAGGACTTGTTTTACTGTGGATATAGATACTCTTGTACCTGTTTCCTCCAGCATCTTCACAAGGTCCTTTGCTGTTGTTCTGGGATTGATTTGCACTTTTCGCACCAAAGTACATTAATCTCTAGGAGACTGAGCGCGTCTACTTCCTGGGCGGTATGACGGCTGCGTGGTCCCATGGTCCCATTGCGTATTATTGTTTGTACAGATGAACGTGGTACCTTCAGGCGTTTGGAAATCGCTCCCAAGGATAAACCAGACTTGTGGAGGTCTACAATTGTTTTCTGAGGTCTTGGCTGATTTCTTTTGATTTTCCCATGATGGCAAGCAAAGAGGCACTGAGTTTGAAGGTAGGCCTTGAAATACATTCACAGGTACACCTCCAATTGACTCAAATTATGTCGATTAGCCTGTCAGAAGCTTGTAAAGCCATAACATAATTTTCTGGAATTTTGCAAGCTGTTAAAAGGTGCAGTCAACTTAGTGTATTTAAACTTCTGACCCACTGGAATTGTGATACAGTGAATTATAAGTGAAATAATCTGTCTGTAAACAATTGTTGGAAAAAGTATGTGTGGAGTATTTGTGGAGTAGTTGAAAGGCGAGTTTTATTGACTCCAACCTAAGTGTATGTAAACTTCCCACTTCAACTGTATGTTGAAATCGTCAGAGTTATTTGTATGTGCTCTAGAGAACAATATATACTTAGTTTTACCTGAATTCAATTCATTTCATTTTTACAGACAAGTCAATATTGGTAATGTAAATCGTAAGAAGGACAAAGTATTGACCCCTGCAGGGGGTCAGTAGTTATACCATCAGTAGATACACAGTTCTATCTGTCAAGTACTTTTACACCAGTTACAATTTAGCCTGATCTAGACCAATTGAGGAAAGCCTCTGAATTAGTAGTGAGTGATCAACAGTATGGAAGGTCAATGAAGAGGGCAGCACAATGTTGCCTTTTATCCATACAGTTAACCACATTGTTTATAACTTGGGATACAGCAGAGATAGTGCTATGGCCTGGTCTAAAACTGACTGATGTACATTTATAACATATTTCAAATATAAGAAAATTCTTAGCTGAGAAGGAATCAACGATTCTAACATTTTAGCTAGGCAAGAAAGTTTAGAAATAGGTTCATAATTATTTAGGTCACAAGGGTCACCACCTTTTGTGAAGGGGCCACCTTCAAAACCTTGGGCATAGTAACAGATATACGTGTCAGTTTTTTTTTAAAGTGGATAATGATTCATCAATCTGGGGCAGAGCTGCATCACAGGTAGTAAATTGTTTAAATAAAAAGAAAGATTCACTAGAAGTTGACTGGTTAACAGTCGAGCCGGGAAGGGGAGGAGGGAAGAGCAGACGATTGACTGACCAAGGTCAACTTGACGAGAACATTTTTTTTTTACATCTCCTTTGGTGAGATATGGATTTGTCCATCATTTGTAACTATACTGAACAACAATATATATGCAACGTGTAAAGTGTTGGTCCCATATTTCATAAGCTGAAATAAAAGATCCCAGAAATGTTCCAAAGCTTAATTCTCTCCAATTTTGTACACAAATTTGTTTACATCCTTTTTAGTGAGCATTTCTTCTTTGCCAAGATAATCCATCCACCTGACAGGTGTGGCATATTAAACAACATGATCATTACACAGGTGCACCTTTTGCTGGGGACATTAAAAGGTTACTCTAAAATGTGCAGTTTTGTTACACAACACAATGCCACAGATGTCTCAACTTTTGAGGGATCATGCAATTGGCATGATGACTGCAGGAATGTCCACCAGAGCTGTTGCCAGAGAATTTAATGTTAATTTCTCTACCCTAAGCCGCCTCCCTTGTTTTTGAGAATTTAGCGACATGTCCAACCGGCCTCACAACCGCAGACCATGTGTAATCATGCCAGCCCAGGACCATCTAGCTTCTTCACCCGTGGGCTCGTCTGACAACTGATAAGACTGAGGTGTATTTATGTCTGTAATGAAGCCCTTTTGGGGGGGGGGGGGGGGGAGGAACTCATTCTGATTGGCTGGACCTGGCTCCCCAGTGGGTTGGCCTGGCTCCCAAGTGGGTGTGCCTATGCCCTTCCAGGACTAGCCATGGCTGCGCCCCTCCCCAGTCGTGAAATCCATAGATTAGGGACTCATTTATTTATTTAAATTGACGGATTTCCTTATGAACTGTAACTCAGTAAAATCGTTGATTGTTGCGTGGTGCGTTTTATATTTTTGTTAAGTCTATTTTCTGTAGGTTATTTTTGGTTGCGTTTCTATTTTAATGGTTTAGGAAAAACTTTGCTTGTTTTAGATGAGTGAAACCCTATCTTTCCTCAATAAAGTCCTATTGTTTTGCTTTTTGTAATGTTAGATTTTCTATTTCTGTTGTAAGTCTTGTCTACATTGACCGATACCGTTTTTGCAATGGAAATGTAATTGAATTGACCCTAAAGGCACATTTTAAATTTTAAAATACCATGCAATAAGTGGGTCTGCTGTTCCTGTATTGTGCAAGAAAAAGTTATATGAATTCTTTAGTTTTTGCCAAGGAAGTACTGTCAGTCAATAAACCTTAGTTAAATTTCCAATGCCCCCTTCCTCGTGGAAAGTCTGTCATAGATATATGGAGGTATATAAGTTGATGATCTTATTTCCTCAATCAATACTTTTCTTTACTTTTGCCACCATTGAAAAGGATATGAGAAAATAATCAATCAGACTAGCTTGATTAAGCCTCCTCCAATTATATATTACGAGATCTGGGTTTTTAAGCCTCCAAATATCAGTCAATTCCAAAGTGTCCATAATATTCAGAGTCTCTTCAAATTAGTGGATTCGACTATTTCAGCCACACCCGTTGCTGACAGGTATTTAATCAAGCACACAGCCATGCAATGTCCATAGACAAACATTGGCAGTAGAATGGCCTTACTGAAAAGCTCAGTGCCTTTCAATGTTGCACCGTCATAGGATGCCACCTTTCCAACAAGCCAGTTCGTCAAATTTCTGCCCTGCTGAGCTGCCCCGGTCAACTTAGTGCTGTTATTGGGAAGTGGAACAGTCTAGGAGCAACAACGGCTCAGCCGCGAAGTGGTAGGCCACACAAGCTCACAGAAAGGGAGCGCCATTTGCTGAAGCGCATAGCGTGTAAAAAATTATCTGTCCTCGGTTTCAGCACTCACTACAGAGTTCCAAACTGCCTCTGGAAGGAACGTCAGCACTAGAACAGGAGCAGCAGCACACAATCCTAAGATCACTATGGGTGTATTGGACTCCTAAGCAGTGGAAATGTGTTCTCTGGAGTGATGAATCACTCTTCACCATCTGATAGTCCAACGGACTAATCTGGGTATGGTGGATGCCAGGAGAACGCTACCTGCCCGTATGCACAATGCCAACTGTGAAGTTTGATGGAGGAGGAATAATGGTTTTGGGCTGTTTTTCATGATTCGGGCTAAGCCCCTTAGTTCCGTGCACAACGCAAGGTTCATACAGAAATGGTTTGAGATTGGTGTGTAATAATTTGACTGCCCTGTACAGAGCCCTGACCTCAACCCCATCAAACACCTTTGGGATGAATTGAAACTCGGACTGCGAGCCAGGCCTAATTGCCCCACATCAGTGCCCGACCTTACTAATGCTCTTGTGGCTGAATGGAAGCAATGTTCCAACATCTAGTGGAAAGCCTTCCCAGAAAAGCGGATGCTGTTATAGTAGCAAAGGGGGGGCCAACTCTGTATTAATGCCCATGATTTTGGAATGAGATGTTCGACGAACAGGCGTCCACATACTTTTGGTCATGTAGTGTACTAACCACTATCCTTGCCACTAATTTGAGATACTTATTCATATCTACCAGTACCACCAGAATCAACGCCTTTCCGTTATCCACGAAGCTGTACCTTGATAGATGCCCTGCTAAGTATACTGTAGCTCCAGCTGGCTCTAAGTTGTCCTCCAATTTCCCTCCCACAAAAACCTTCCCCATCCCATGTAGGGTTGTCGTCCTTTTGACTGGCAGACCACCCCTGTACACATGGATCCTAGAGCCTTTAAGAAGTTGGGTCCCATTCCTTGAAAAGAGCACGAAGTGCCACTTACAGGATAAAACCAGATTAGCAGCCATTAGCATTTATAACCCTTTTGCCTCGGTTGTACTACATTTGTTTTTTCATAAATTCCCACAATTGACAAATAATGTGCCTAATAGTAGGCACTTCCACTAAGGATTGTTACCTTTAACAAGGACCGGAAATAGAACATCTCCATTTAGGCGAGCAGATTTAATGTATTTTATATTCTAGCTTGTGATTCCATCCTATATGGTTCCTAACATCATTTCCCCTCTCTTCTCCAGGTTTGACAACCCCGCTGCTGTCAGCCCGACTCCGGCCCGGCAGCTGACCTTCAACTACCTGCTGCCATTAAATGCCTGGCTCCTTCTGAACCCCTCGGAGCTCTGCTGTGATTGGACCATGGGTACCATTCCTCTGGTGGAAAGCCCTCTAGACCTGAGGAACCTGGCCACCCTGGCCTTCTACAGCCTGCTGGGCCTGCTGGCCTTCCACAGCCTCCGCCACTCACACTCTTCAGCCAAGACCGTCCTCATGGTTAGTGGAGTTAGAGTTTGTGGTTTATAAAGACTTGTGATACCGTGCATAAGTGAATCTCGCTGCCTTTTTTTATTGGTGGTTGTGGTTTTGCCAGATCAAAATACATTTATTTTTCTTCTTTTGCTATTACACGTTGCATTGTCCAATGTGCTTTTGGCAGCTGTCATGGAAATTATTATCTGTGTTGTGGAATTTTTCTGCACTAGTATGGTTTGTTTCTGACCTGAAGTTACCAGTTGTAACTAGGGCTGTTACGGCTTACCGTATTACCTCCACACCAGCGGTCATAACAGCATTCAAATTCCACATGACTGTTTAGTCACGTAAATAGGCTTCTCCAAGCTCTGATGCTGCTGATCATTAGTAACCCACCAAACTTTTTAACTGCCTGGTACTCAGCACTCTATTGTCCCTCTAATCACTCTGACGTCAATGCAAATGTACTGAAATCTAATCAAATAGTTCATTATTGCCCATGAGCTCATTTTGTGAAATCATTCTATCGGCTATGCAATTGCGTGAGAAAACAGAGTTTTGATGACATCTATTAAAAAGTGGAGGATCCCATCAGCTTTCTATAGGCTAGGCCTACTATATTTATTTATCTATCAACGTTCCTAATATTAAGCACATTGCTTCGCTTTACAACAGGAGTATAGCCTACATGGCTGACATGAAAATGAACCACATTAAAAGCATCCTCCTTTCGCTGTTTAAATAAATAAAAAAATTCCAACAATACCCCTATACCCCGACAGGTGCATGATCATGGTCCATTCTAAATCTAAACTCATTTCACACATATATTATTTTGTGCACTGTATGTAAATAACATTAAATCTAGAGTAGTCTGGTGGGTGACAATATTAGCCTATCCCTTGAATGATACTCAGCTTGAGCAGTAAGTCAAGGAACAGCGCATGCCTTTTTTGCTACTTTTTCAAATCAAAGTCGCACACCTCATGTAGCCTAGCCCATAGGCCTATATGTTTTAATAAGGTTTGTATCACACCTCATGTAGCCTAGCCCATAGGCCTATATGTTTTAATAAGGTTTGTATCACACCTCATGTAGCCTAGCCCATAGGCCTATATGTTTTAATAAGGTTAGTATCACACCTCATGTAGCCTAGCCCATAGGCCTATATGTTTTAATAAGGTTAGTATCACACCTCATGTAGCCTAGCCCGTAGGCCTATATGTTTTGATTAGGTTTGTATCACAACCAAAGTGGCCAAATAACTTCTTCAAATTAAAGGACATTAATCTGCTTTATAACCGATACCTAACTGGCATAATATACACAGTGCATGAGTTTCAAGTTTGGGGAAGATAATTTCCACCATTAAAAATTAACCTTTGTAATAAAGTATTACATGCATAATCACATTTAGCGTCACTTTCAAGAAGTGTTTTCCCGCTAATTGATTGCATTTTGGAACATTTGCACTTATAGCCTACTGCCCTGTGTGCACTGCTGTACTTGTAATGTGAAGAATCAAATCCAATTTATTTATTAAGCTCTTACATCAGCTGAAGTCACAAAGTGCTGTACAGAAACCCAGCCTAAAACACCAAACAGCAAGCAATGCAGGTGTAGAAGCACGGTGGCTAGGAAGAAACCTAGAGAGGAATCAGGCCATGAGGGGTGGCCAGTGCTCTTCTGGCTGTGCCGGGTGGAGATTATAACAGAACATGGCCAAGATGTTCAAATGTTCATAGGTGACCAGCAGGGCCAAATAATAATAATCACAGTGGTTGACAAGGGTGCAACAGGCCAGCACCTCAGGAGTAAATGTCAGTTGGCTTTTCATAGCCGATCATTCAGAGTATCTCTACCGCTCCTGCTGTCTCTAGAGAGTTGAAAACAGCAGGTCTGGGACAGGTAGCACGTCCGGTGAACAGGTCAGGGTTCCATAGCCGCATGCAGAACAGTTGAAACTGGAGCAGCAGCATGTCCAGGTGGACTGGAGACAGCAAGGAGTCATCAGGCCAGGTAGTTCTGAGGCATGGTCCTAGGGCTCAGGTCCTTCGAGAGAAAGAAAGAGAGAATTGGAGAGAGCATACTTAAATTCACACAGGACACCGGATTAGACAGGAGAAATACTCCAGATATAGCAGACTGACCCTAGCCCCCCGACACATAAACTACTGCAGCATAAATACTGGAGGCTGAGACAGGAGGGGTCGGGAGACACTGTGGCCCTGTCCGACTATACCCCCAGACAACACCAAACAGGCAGGATATAACCCCACCCACTTTGCCAAAGCACAGCCCCTACACCACTAGAGGGATATCTTCAACCACCAACTTACCATCCTGAGACCAGGCCGAGAATAGCCCACAAAGAACTCCGCCACAGCACAACCCGGGCACAACATTTTAAGCTAAAAGTTCTCATCTGTTGCATCAGTCTCATTGCTTTTAAACTTTTTTTTTATGCTAGGGGTTGTATTCATTTGGGATCTATTGCATCCCACAACAGTCCCAGAGTGTTTGGTATATTTATTTATTGTACCGAAGGAATAGGCCAACTTTTTTACTATGGGGGTTAATAGATTGACATAGGACAGTGCTTTTGCTGTTCGTTAAGCCTACTCATCTTGCTGGCTGACTAAAGGTAGGCTAAATGTGGACAGCTCTATCATGTTCAATATGCGCAGTAACGTCCCCAGTGTGTCTGTCTTCATTCACTTGAAGCCTACTTCTTAGCTGAAATGCCTGTGAGAAGGAACCCGATCACATGACGGGCATTGGCTACATCTGAGAGAGCCATGTGAGTGAGTGCTTCAGAGCACAGCAGCCGGGAATGATAATTATTATATTCAGCCGAAGGGCACAACACCCACTTTGGCCGCAAAAGGCATGGATTGTTTTATGGGGCATTACGGCTACACAAGGGGGTGCCGCTGGGAAAATTCAAGACCTGGTGAGAATATTATCAAGTGCTTGTCAGATTGTGAATGAGACTGAAGTGTGTGCAGCTTGCGACTTTTTTCAAATCATCATTAGAATCCCATCATGCAGCCTTAGAATGTATTAAAAATCCAATCATATTGCCCGATGTTTGTATCACAACTAAAGTTGCATAAATACCTCTAAATGAAGCATATAGGAGGACCAGTTTCTTTGTTAACCGCTCAACACAGAATAAAGCATATGTTCATGTTTGAAATAACCGGCTGTGCGCATGTGTGCACTTCCTTTGAAATTGTTGGCAGAATATATCCTTTCTATTTTAGCAAGCTATGTTCAATTATATTCTTCATACTATAAAATAATACGAAATAATGCCACGGAATTCTAAGCAAATGTTGTCTGCTAAATGAACTAGTGCAGCTCACAGCCATATGTCATAGCCAGATCAGGACCTAACATAAGGACAACTCAGAGTATGCTATTCTGTTCTTCTGAAATGGACTACATTTTCTTCATATCATGTTTATGTAGACTTGTCTAAAATAAATAATGGATTTATTGTGATTGTGTAGGCTATATTAAATTTACTTATTAGACTTTTTTAAATGTAGACGGTCCAAAGGTCTGCGTCAGTGGCTTGAAGGCTATGCGTGGAAGCCAGGAGATGCTAAACGTGTTTGTCAATTAACGGTCAATTACCGTAAGACCGGCAGTTATTTGCTTGACAATAACCTAACTGCAGTCACGACAAAGACATCAAAACATCACTGTGGAAATTCCCACATTCGGCCAATAAGTTTGACTTGTAGAGTGAATGATGACCTCTTGGCGTTGAGTTTCACTCACTGTGCCATCTACTTTACACACAGCCTAACCCTTCTGTGTTTATAAAGTCAAGACAATTCATATTCTGTACAACATACCATGGAAGCCTGGGATGTTGTTTTACTCTTTTGTCACAACAGATGGCATCTCTCTGTATTCTCAGCCTGGCTTACACCACTTCTGTTCTCTCCTGAATGAAATTTAGTGGAAAGTTCAGCAGTGTGGATGCCTGCCCTGAATCTGCTCTACTGTATCCTCTGCGTGCCCATAGATAGCGGAAGAGAAAGTGATAGAACAGAGTGTAACAGAGTAACAGACCCATGACTTCTTCCTTACTGTGTTCTCTCCGAATCAACACGGGTCAGTGAACTTGCTCACAATGTTGCTTTTACCCTACCCTCCCTACCCTCCCCACGACAAATCACAATAATGTAGATGAAATAGTTACTCTGATTTCTAAGAGAAAGGAAGCTCATAGCTCAACAGCTAGCTGAAGGATATGATGAGACAACATTTAGATCCTATTTGGTTTGGCTATTATTATGAGTTTTTTGTTCTTTTTTTATCCCCACTGCAGAAATCCCCCATAGCCTACTTATTTTAGACCAATAGGAAACATTGTTTTGGCTATATTGATGGATTGTTTCTGTTCTTCGTGTAGTGTTTTCCAAACCAAACTATTTGAGTCCACCACTGTTGCCGAACTCAGAATGTATGTCCTGATAATAATGGAAATTACATTAAATGTCAGTTTTTGTTACACTTGAGGCTGCATGATAATCTAGAACATCGGAGATATCCTAATATAGAATTAGGCCTAGAACTCTGAATTGTCCCTTATGGGCTGGGTTCCGGGACCCAGATTAATAAGGCTACACTTGCACTCCTGAACACTTTCTCCATTTGAAAGCGCTTAATCTGGTTCTGGGAAACCACCGAGCCCTTTTAAGGTGTGAAATTTGAATGAGCTTTTGTGTTGTCTGCAAGGGATGCTGGTAATCAACTGCCTTCTTCCCAGGCAGTGGCAATTTTAGCATGTAAATCTTGGTGGGTCAAATTCAACCAATATTTTTAGATGCATACCAGCGACGCCACTACACTACACAACGCTAAACAATACATTCAATTCACGAAAGCGGTGAAAAACGGTTCCCACAAACTGTTAGGGCCTACATAAAGCTTGTCCCAACAGCCAAGCTTTCCTTCAGCACCATGGAGTGAAACCTTACCACCACTACACCTGGCTATCAGTGGGGCCTCGTCTGGCAGCGAAACAGTTCATTCCGCCTTATTTACTTGCCTTTTTAAAACCCAAAGCTGATATAGCTGACTTGCTTAAATAAACATGGTTTCTGCTGATTCCTTGGGGATTTGTGTAAGTCGATAAGAACCACATTCTCCTTCTATAATAACAAACATGAGTTTTAACTTTAGAACCATACACAAACTTTATTACATTTATGTTCAGTAAATTCATAATATTTTTATTAATATGTCATTAGCACTTAGCTCTAGTTATAAGCTAGTGCAAGCCAACGATCTCTGACGAAGTAGACCTATTCGTTCGGCACTTACGAAATGGAAAGCAAAAGACATTTAAATAAATCTTAGTTCAGATAAATTCAGAAAGATGTTGAGACCTTAAACTTTAGTCTTTAAGTTGAGAGACAGAGCGAGGGGGTGAGAGTCAGTGGTTAGCCTACCATTTTGAAGTGTTCTATTATGTGGTCTATAAAGGATGGAAAATACAATCACGAGGATCCACAATATACTGACACAGATAGCACATTGCACAAACTAAACAACCCTCGCATTATGAACTGGAATTACATGGGCCTATTCCTGAAAGTTTTGTTTTAACAAAAATATTTGAATGGGAATAGACTGTCACTGGCAAACATGGTTACAGACCCAACATTTATATAGTATCTCCTCCTGGCGGTGAAAAGCACATGAGCTAATGAAATACATAATTGGAATATTGCCTAAAATTATGAATAAGATATATCTACAGTATATAAGCAATATAACAAAGGAGATGTACAAACTATGGCATAAGGGAACGATGAAACGGATAAAAGCCATAATTTAGATTATTCTTTCAACCACACAATTTAATGCATGCTATAATTCTGTCAAGCACATACCTATTCTCCTCCGCTTGTTAGTTATAAAGGTTGATGGTTTGATTTCCCAATTATCCGTGTTAAACAGCATTGTCTACATGTGATACACAATTCTCATGTTTTGAGACCTTTTCAGACAGATGTTTTAAATCCTTAAACCCAGACTTGTAGAAAATGAGTAGCGTGTTGTCCGCATAGTAATGATAGGAGAGACCATGTGAGGATATGGCTGAGCCAAGTGACTTTGTGTATAGAGAAATGAGGAGAGGGCCAAGAACTGAGCCCTGAGGGACACCAGTAGTGCGAGTACGTGGTGCATACACAGATCCTCTCCACATCACCTGGTAAGAGCGGCCTGCAAGTTAGGATGCAATTCTAGAGTGTGCAGAGCCTGAGACCCAGCCCTGAAAGGATGGGGAGGATCTGATGGTTCACAGAGTCGACGGCAGCAGATCGATCTAGGAAGATGAGAACAGAGGGGAGAGAGTCAGCTTTGGGAGTAGATTGTCGACGTCATTCATGATGACTGCTTATCTAGTTTTCTAGCTAAGATTTAGAAAATATGATGTTTACATCAAAGCTACGGGAGATATATAGTGGTATCAGTCCAATCAAAGCTACGGGAGAGAGAACGTGATTTCACGTTGTTTTATCTGTGGCCAATGACCTTGAGCCTTCTTGGATGGACACTTACTGTAAATCTATGGTAGCACCCTAGGGGGGCTTGAACTGCCTTGCTCTCCCGTAGATTCTGCAGTGACTGAGTGTTCCAATGAGTGACAGAACCCTGAGCCAATCATGGCGCAACCAGAGAAGATTAACAACACCTAAGCTCTGTGCTTTCGCTGACTGTCCCTCCACCACAGATAGCACTGAGCTAGGCTTTATTAACTCAAGGATTATTTGTTTTGTTTTTTACATTTGCTAAACTGACATGTGATGACAAATATTGCCAGAATTACATGCAAAACAGGTGGGTCTCAAAACAGGTGCGGCCCTGAATGATGGGTCACCATTGTTCCCAGGGCTGTTGTAGATTCTAGGCTACTACAGACTTCTCAATTTGGAACACTTACTAGAGTTATTTAACTAATGTTCCAGATTGGTGGAATTTCCAAGCTTGTTGTTTTGCAATGAGCAAAGAATTGGTGGAATTACCAAGCTTGTTGTTCACCAATACAAATTCCAAAAGGAAGGAAATATAACATGATGGGGTGAAATGGGTAGAGAAGAAAATGAGCCACATTAACAAAAAACTAAAGATAACAAATGTGGCAGTTGTTATTATTTATAGGTCTACTTCAGGTCTTAAATACCTTTTTATAGGACCTGGCATCTATTTGGACTTTGTAGCCACCTGCTGTGATGACAGCAACATGATGTTATATTTCCACCCCTGGAAGATGAGGAGTGTAGCCCTAAGTCATGCTGCGTTAACCGTTAACATTAAATTAGAGTTTATTACATAATGCATATTTTGTAATGTAGCTGTTTCAAACCCTTTCATCCAGGTTGACTGGCCCTTGGATCTCCCCGAGTATGTGAAAATAGACAACAACAAAAAAACACCTTGCGTTATTTCACGCAGCCCGGTCCTGTGTCTTCTTTTAGCTAGGCGTCTGCAGGTCCACACACCCTCCGCAACTGTCTTCCTGGGCCCTCTGAAGCGCTGCCGAAAGCAATCATGCTGTTTGTTATATATATCATATTATGACTGTAACACATAGGAAGGGGGGATAACTCAGGGTAATTGTCGACTAGGACCATATAAATAAAGAGCTTATTCCAAACAGGCTCTGGGACAGATGTGGATAAATCCCAAATTCCTACAACCAGTAGGCCTAGGCTACATAATTTTTAAAAAACGCTACATGACCAAAAGTATGTGGACACCTGCTCGTCAAACATCTCATTCCAAAATCATTGGTATTAGTATGGAGTTGGTCACCATGTTGCTGCTGTAACAGCCTCCACTCTTTTAGGACGGCTTTCCACTAGATGTTGAAACATTGCTGCGGGGACTTGCTTCCATTCAGCCACAAGCATTAGCGAGGTCTGCGACTGATGTTGGGCAATTAGGCCTGGCTCGCAGTCAGCGTTCCAATTCATCCCAAAGGTGATTGATGGGGTTGAGGTCAGAGCTCTGTGCAGGCAAGTCAAGTTATTCCACAACGACCTCGGAAAAACCATTTCTGTATGGACCTCGCTTTGTGCACCGGGGCATTGTCATGCTGAAAAAGGAACTTCCCCAAACTTGCCACAAAGTTTGAAGCACAGAATCGTCTACAGTGTCACTATATGCTGTAGTGTTAAGATGTTCCGTCACTGGAACTAAGGAGCTTAACCCAAACTATAAAAAACAGCCCCAGACCATTATTCCTCCTCACTAAACTTTACAGTTAGCACTATACATTTGGGCAGGTAGCGTTCTTCTGGCATCCGTCAAACTCAGATTAGGCCATCAGACTGACAGATGGTGTAGTGTGATTCATCACTCCAGAGAACGCGTTTCCACTGCTCCAGAGTCCAATGTCGGTGAGCTTTACTCCACTCCAGCAGATGCTTGGCATTTTGCGTACAGTGATCTTAGGCTGCTCCACCATGAAACTCATTGAAGCTTCTAACCAAGTTATTTTCTGACGTTGCTTCTGGAGGCAGATTGGGACTCTGTAGTGAGTGTTATAACCAAGGACAGACTTTTTTACAGGCTTCAGCATTCAGGCTTCGGCGGCCCCATTCTGTGAGCTTGTGTGGCCTACCACTTTACGGCTGAGCCATTGTTGCTCCTAGATGTATCTACTTACAATAACAGCACTTACAGTTTACCGGGGCAGCTCTAGCAGGGCAGAAATTTGACGAACTGACCTGGAAAGGTGACATCCCATGACGTTGCCACATTGAAAGTCATTTAAGCTCTTCTGTAAAGCCATTCTACTGCCAATGTTTGTCTATGGAGATTCCATGTCTGTGTGCTCGATTTTATATACGTCTGCAACCGGTGTGGCTGAAATAGCCGAATCCACTCATTTGAAGGGTTGTCTTTTGTATATGTGACAGACCGCCTCGATTCGGTCTTAAGTATCACAATTTGGTGTTTTTTATATTGGACAAAAGTAGAGACTAAGAGCTAGAAAATGTTATATCATCCACTGCTTTTGAGAAAATGGCCCTTGAATGTTTTGTAACACATACCGCGTAGCTCTTTGTCTACACCCATTCAGCATCGTTCACACCCTCTTAAGCCTTAGCCCCACCCATCTCTTTAAGGATTCACGTGAGTCCATGTGGTAAACACACGCTTTGTCAAATAAAATCTAAGTTTGTCACATGCACAGGATACAGAAGGTGTAAACAGTACAGTGAAGTGGTTACTTGCATAGCACCAATATCAAAAACAGAAAGTGTCCAGATAAACAAATTGTATACATATTTTAGCATTATTAGATGATGCTTATCAGACACACTTGTCTAAATTGATGGGCCATGTGAAGGAAATGCTATAACCACCCCCAGCCACATCTAGCTAAGTGGATGGGTCACTATTGTCTAGACATGTACACAGAAACATCTTAATTAAATTAGATGGGTCATGTAATAATATGGCCGAAATTAAGTATTTTGTTTAGACATGTAGCTTGCTAGCTAAACAATGAACCGGCATAATCCCAACTCATACTACTACCAATACAAACATTTCATAGCTGTAGTATGAATCTGCAAGTAGCTAAAGCTAACAAACTAGGTTCAATGTTAGCTTGCTAACATTAGGCTATAAGGAGCAATGCAAATGGAATTCTTATTCAAATAATATTAGTACAGAGATCATTCACGTAACGTTAGCTAGAGAGCCAGCAAGCTAACGTTTGGAGCTAACTAACAGTACACTTTAACTTGCAATAAAATGACTTTCTGACAAAATTAGAAAGTTATATCTGAACATGTAGCTAGACTCGTAACCGTATACATGGATGAACGCTTCACGGCAGACTGGAACTATTTAACTCTGTTTTGTTGGAGCTACATCTTGTTTGGCCATCGTTATGTCAAGTCACTCCGGTTCACACTGACCGTGACGTGTGCAGAAACTGGCCCATCACATTTTCCAACTGATCTGTTGATATCAGCTGCTGCTAAATTCAGGGAATCGTTGTTGAGAAAAGTAGCAAAACGTTTGTGGTTCTCGATGGCTGTTATATCTTTCAAAAATGGTGCGGTAGAAAGGATTGTGAACACATACTGAACAGCTCACGTTATAAATGGAAGCATGCTACATGGCAGACCAATCCAAACTCGTCTCCCGTCATGTCCAGCCAATCATGGCTAGCGGGAAGTTTCCTGGCTTTTTCCGTGGCTAAACGAATTATGCTTGTAATTTTAAAAATGTTATTCATATTTATGGATGGAAAACAAGTTTGTTATTAAAGCACATGAAAGTTCACATGTTCCAGAAGGCATTTCTGCCCCCCAAAAATATTTAAAATGCCTCTCCTGTGAAGTAGTGACTTGCGACATAAGCCTAGTTTCTTGAAACGAGTCGCATATATATTGTGTATGTTAAAAAGCAATGAGTGTGAAGCAACATATCAACATGTTACGCTTAACATTTTGATGAACTGTTTTTTTCTTCACATTATAAGCACAGCAATGATGTTCCTTCCATAATGCAATTAGCAGGAAAACACCTTTGTCAAAAGGGCTCCGCAAATGCCAGCGGTTTTAAGTGGACGAAATGTCAGTTTGAGATTTAGAAAGAGAGGAGATCTAATAGGCTACTTTGATGCAAGGTAAAACATGCCTCATATGTATTAGAACGTTCAGGTTTCAAACAATTAAGTATATTTTTCTAAATGCATAGCCTTCAGCTCATTGCAAAGTGGTGTGTGACATGCTGATGAAGTTTGCCTTCTGTTGCCGTTTGAGATTCTGTAGCAGCAGCTCTCGCGCTGTCCGACATATTTTCTGCTCAAAGGCTCTGTATCTGTATGCTATATGTGTGTGATAAGATATAAAAATAATATACTATCTCTTAAACATGCGGCAATTTAATTTCCCCAAATGATGCCAATTAACCCACAGACTGATAAGCATGACTAGTCAAATGTACACTGCTCAAAAAAATAAAGGGAACACTAAAATAACACATCCTAGATCTGAATGAATGAAATATTCTTATTAAATACTTTTTTCTTTACATAGTTGAATGTGCTGACAACAAAATCACACAAAAATTATCAATGGAAATCAAATTTATCAACCCATGGAGGTCTGGATTTGGAGTCACACTCAAAATTAAAGTGGAAAACCACACTACAGGCTGATCCAACTTTGATGTAATGTCCTTAAAACAAGTCAAAATGAGGCTCAGTAGTGTGTGTGGCCTCCACGTGCCTGTATGACCTCCCTACAACGCCTGGGCATGCTCCTGATGAGGTGGCGGATGGTCTCCTGAGGGATATCCTCCCAGACCTGGACTAAAGCATCCGCCAACTCCTGGACAGTCTGTGGTGCAACGTGGCGTTGGTGGATGGAGCGAGACATGATGTCCCAGATGTGCTCAATTGGATTCAGGTCTGGGGAACTGGCGGGCCAGTCCATAGCATCAATGCCTTCCTCCTGCAGGAACTGCTGACACACTCCAGCCACATGAGGTCTAGCATTGTCTTGCATTAGGAGGAACCCAGGGCTAACCGCACCAGCATATGGTCTTACAAGGGGTCTGAGGATCTCATCTCGGTACCTAATGGCAGTCAGGCTACCTCTTGCGAGCACATGGAGGACTGTGCGGCCCCCCAAAGAAATGCCAGCCCACACCATGACTGACCCACCGCCAAACCGGTCATGCTGGAGGATGTTGCAGGCAGCAGAACGTTCTCCACGGCGTCTCCAGACTCTGTCACGTCTGTCACATGTGCTCAGTGTGAACCTGCGTTCATCTGTGAAGAGCACAGGGCGCCAGTGGCGAATTTGCCAATCTTGGTGTTCTCTGGCAAATGCCAAACGTCCTGCACGGTGTTGGGCTTTAAGCACAGGGCGCCAGTGGCGAATTTGCAATTCCATTTTTGTGTGATTTTTGTCAGCACATTCAACTATGTAAAGAAAAAAGTATTTAAAATAATATTTCATTCATTCAGATCTAGGATGTTATTTTAGTGTTCCCTTTATTTTTTTGAGCAGTGTATATACATGTAAACGCGAGGAATTGTGACCAGTAGCAGGATAAATACTAATGTTAATAGCAATCAATAATTAATGAGCAGCAGTTTAATGGAGTAATACTAATCAGTAATCATTTTAGCTGCAGAGTAGGTTGTATCGGTGTGGGTAGAGACCTGTGGATGGGGACAGAGTCAGTTTGGATAGTCTGTGGGAACGGGAGAGCAGTAGTTGTTAGCCATTTAACAGCCTTATGGCCAGGGGATAGAAGCTGTTTAGAATTATTTTTGTCTGAGCCTTGATGCACCGGGTACCGCCTGCCGGACTGGCGCATGGGGAACTTGAAGAATATGTTGTGAATAGGCCAGAGGTTGGCAACTAGATTCAGCCGCGGGATGATTTTTGTTGGAGCTCATGGTCAGTGGGCCGGAACACAATTCTAATAATTTGTACACTGCAAATTGACCAGAACTGTCTAAAAAGAGATTTGTTTTTGAAAATAACAATAATTTCATACCTTTAATTACATTGAATTAAAATGGTTAGTTTTTTTTACAAAAAAAGTTTTGGGGTGGCAAGAAAATCACCAACTGCAATAGGCTTACATCAAAATGATAGAAAAACAACATGTGTATAAAATCATACAGAAGTGCATATATAGTAACAGCATAATAACTGGTTATAAAGTTGTGCAATTGACCTTCATCGGTAAATGAAGGGCGTGATTTTGGCTCAGCCTTATTGGGTTGTGTCTGAAACTGTACCACAATAGAACATTTGTTATTTTACAGTTTTATCCTAATATAGGCATAATCCTCTACAAACTCATAATTCAAAGCTCCATGACAAGTTCTGAGTCCACTGAAGCAATTGCTTCATTGTGAACAGCATTTGGCCGTTTGTACTTCTCCAACATCAAATATTCTTTTTGAATAATCTGACAGGCTAGTTTTTGAGGTGTCAAATGGGGGCCACTTAAAATCATATTGCAAGCAGGTAAACAGCTTACAGACGTTATGTTTGACAACACTCACAGCACACTGCTGGATTTCACAGTCACACAATCTCAGTTTAAACTGCTGAACTTAACACGACAGTCATTGAATTCCATACTTCACACCTACTCTTCTGTTTCCTCGAGGCTTAGACCAGGTCTCAATAGTAAATCCTACCTACTATGCTACTGCTGTGCTTCTGTTAAATCTGGATTAGCATTTCTTCTTTATTTTTTGTAAGGCAATAAAAGTAACATAACATGCGTTGCATTCCCTGCCAAGTTATTTTCTATACCTTCGTTTGCCTCCCTAGTTCACAACCAGTACAAAGCTTTGAAACTGGGTTTCCTCCAAAAATGACTCTGTAATTGCAACAGATAAGAGAGAAGGAATTGAGTCACATGCATGCTGGGAAAGTTCTACCTTGCTTAATCATTCATTTAGAGTGCTCTACTGATATGGTGTGTGAAGTGATAAGTAACTCCTAACATATTTATCCTGGTGTCCTCCCATCAGCCTGAATTGGTCACATAACTATCTTGCCATATTTATCATGTAGATATGCTAACATGTAAGGGAAAGTCTTAAACTGATATGGTGTGTTTACTCTGTGCTGTGTATATACTGAGTTTCCAAACAGCTGAAATCTATGTTAAACCATTGCTCTGTGCCAGTGCACTCATAAGAAGAACATTAAAATACAACAATATGTGTATTTAAGTAGGCTCATTCAAGGTTGTATTCCTCCTCTTCCTTCTCCAGGCCCTGTCTTTGATTGTTCTCCCCTTCATCCCAGCCTCCAACCTCTTCTTCCCTGTGGGCTTTGTGGTGGCAGAGAGGGTGCTCTATGTGCCCAGTATGGGATTCTGTGTCCTCGTGGCACATGGCTTCAGGATTGTTTCCCATAAGAGGTGAGTATTACAGTAGTTAGCCTGCTTCCCAGATCTGTTTGTGTGGTCTTTCCAACAATGACCAAAGGAGTTGGCAAGACGGCACAAACAAATCTGGTACCATTTGGAGATAGTAGTTCCCTTCCAACACTTACTCGCATGGAGTGTAATGGGGTAATAAATGTCTCCCAAGCATAAAATAAGTGCTTTAAAAATGGACCACTCTCAAGGATGGTTTACGGACACAGATAATAAACCTAGTGTTGGACTAAGAACTTTTCATCCAACTGGCCAAGGCATTCGAATCTGTCAATCACCACATTCTTATCGGCAGACTAAACAGCCTTGGTTTCTCAAATGATTGCCTCGCCTGGTTCACCAACTACCCTATGGGGTGCCACAGGGTTCAATTCTTGGGTGGACTCTCTTCTCTGTATACATCAATGATGTCTCTCTTGCTGCTGGTGATTCTCTGATCCACCTCTATGCAGACAACACCATTCTCTATACTTCTGGCCCTTCTTTGGACACTATGTTAACTATTCTCCAGACGAGCTTCAATGCCATACAATTCTCCTTCCGTGGCCTCCAACTGCTCTTAAATGCAAGACAAACTAAATGCATGCTCTTCAACTGATCACTGCCCGCACTTGCCCACCCGTCCAGCATCACTATTCTGGACGGTTCTGACAGAATATGTGGACAACTACAAATACCTAGGTGTCTGGTGAGACTGTAAACTATTTTTTCAGACTCACATTAAGCATCTCCAATCCAAAATTAAATCTAGAATTGGCTTCCTATTTCGCAACAAAGCATCCTTCACTCATGCTGCCAAAAATACCCTCGTAAAATTGACCATCCTACCGATCCTCGACTTCGGCGATGTAATTTACAAAATAGCCTCCAACACTCTACTCAACAAATTGGATGCAGTCTATCACAGTGCCATCTGTTTTGTCACCAAAGCCCCATACACTACCCACTACTGCGAACTGTACTCTCTCGTTGGCTGGCCCTCGCTTCATACTCGTCGCCAAACCCCAGGTTATCTCCAGGTTATCTACAAGTCTTTGCTTGGTAAAGACCCGCCTTATCTCAGCTCACTGGTCACCATAGCAGCACCCACCCATACCACGCACTCCAGCAGGTATATCTCACTGGTCACCCCCAAAGCCAATTCCTCTTTGGCCGCCTTTCCTTCCAGTTCTCTGCTGCCAATGACTGGAATGACCTGCAAAAATCACTGAAGCTGGAGACACGCATATCTCCCTAGCTTAAAGCACCAGCTGTCAGAGCAGCTCACAGATCACTGCACCTGTACATAGCCCATCCGCAAATAGCCCATCCAACTACCTCATCCCCATACTCCCCATATTTATTTATCTTGCTCCTTTGCACCCCAGTATCTGCTTGCACATTCATCTTCTGCACATCTACCAATCCAGTGTTTAATTGCTAAATTGTAATTACTTCCCCACCATGGCCTATTTATTGGCTTACCTCCCTTATCTTACCTCATTTGCACACACTGTATATATACTTTTTCTACTGTATTATTGACTGTATGTTTGTTTATTCCATGTGTAACTCTGTGTTGTTGTATGTGTCGAACTGCTTTGCTTTATCTTGGCCAGGTCGCAGTTGTAAATGAGAACTTGTTCTCAACTAGCCTACCTGGTTAAATAAAGATGAAATAATACAATTAAAATAAAAAGAAGCACTTTCAATCGTCCATGACAATGCTTAATGCTTAATCTGTGTCCAGGAAACCAGCCCTCAGTATCAGTATCAGTACCTCAGTAACAATTCATAAACAAATTGAATCAATAGACACCATTTATCAATTTGAGTGGGGTATTTTTTGTGCTTTCTATTGTCTTTTACAGTATTTTAACAGAATCACCATTTTTCTATTTTCTTTCTCCCTCAATTGACCAGACACTTGAGGAAGATCTCCTGGCTGATGATTGGAGTCCTCCTCGCCACACACGCAGTCAAGACCTTCAACAGAAACTGGGACTGGGAATCTGAATATACACTGTTTACCTCAGCCCTAAAAGTATGTTGTCCACATCTCCTCATTCTTGGCCTAACTTAAAATAAACTCACCAAGATTGTTCTCCTCGTTCGTTTTTCCTCCGTTTTTTTTTCTCGATTGATTGCCTTGTCTCCCCTCAGGTCAACAAGAACAACGCCAAGCTATGGAATAATGTTGGTCATGCTCTGGAAAATCAAAACAATTACGAAAAAGCTCTGAGATATTTCCTTCAGGCCACCCGGGTCCAACCAGGTAAGACATCTCCCATTATTTTCTGGTGGGCTTCAAGGCTGTGGTTGAAGATGAGACGATGACAAGATAACAAGATTCTGATCAATATAATATAATTGAGTCTGCTCAATGGTGTTATTATGAAAAACAATGCTTAAAGTACTTGTAATGTAAATTAGTTGCATTATAATGCACATTACTTGCATTGTAATGTGAAGTACGTGCATTGTAATGTAAAGTACTTGTATTGTGATGTACTTGTGTAAAAAGGAACTTATTATCTGAGCTCCTCTAGAACAGTCATATTTCAATTGAATCACGCAAAGCCTTGCTAATCGCTTATACAGCTACAGATAGTATATTTTTATGATGGAGAAGAAAAAAAAGGAGTTGCATTTCTTTAAGATGTTGCCTTGGAAATTAGGTATTTGTTCCAAATAGCACCCTTTTCCCCCATATAGTTCAAAGGACTATGGTCAAAAGTTGTGCACTATCGAGGGAACCGGTTGCAATTTGGTACAGATCCAAGAATTGTTCAGTAAGATGTTATTGCTGGCTGAGGAGAGGTGTTCATGAATCCTCCTGTCAGTTTATGTGGAGAGAGCTGTTAATCTAACTACACAACAAAAACCCTTTGGCTCAACTTACCCCACTCTCCCCTACAGGGTGACAGGGTTGACTGCCATACAAGTTAGCGTGTGACATGGTTAACTTTTGTAGAACTAAGACGTTATGACTTGGCTGTCCTCATAGAACTTCACTTCTGTGACAGTGCAGGCAGAGGAAAAATAATAATATACTGGTAGATTAATCTATTTTTACTCATTGTGTTGCCCTATGTAAACTGCCAGGTAAGCCCTCTCTACCAACATGTCATGTTCACTGGTCGTGTCATTGAGCAGGAAACTTGGTTGAGATATAAATATTTGCGAAGTTTCATCCCTCAATAGTTTCCATAGATTATCTCTGTAAGCCTATCAGAATTTCCTGCTTTTTCCAGTCTTTCAGCATCACTCTGCTTGTCATAACCATGATGATCAAATCAAATGTATTTATATAGTCCTTCTTACATCAGCTGATATATCAAAGTGCTGTACAGAAACCCACCCTAATACCCCAAACAGCAAGAAATGCAGGTGTAGAAGCACGGTGGCTAGGAAAAACTCCCTAGAAAGGCCAAAACCTAGGAAGAAACCTAGAGAGGAACCAGGCTATGAGGGGTGGCCAGTCCTCTTCTGGCTGTGCAAGGTGGAGTTTATAACAGAACATGGCCAAGATGTTCAAATGTTCATAAATGACCAGCATGGTCAAATAATAGTAATCACAGTGAACAGGTCAGGGTTCCATAGCCGCAGGCAGAACAGTTGAAACTGGAGCAGCAGCACGGCCAGGTGGACTGCGGACAACAAGGAGTCATCATGCCAGGTAGTCATGTTGAACACTTCACTTCAGCCTGCTGGTTCCCAGAAGGCAATTGTTTTAGGTTTCTTACAAGGAAGCTGTTGTTTTTTTGTTTTTTGTTTTTTACAAGGAACACAAAAGTAATTTGAACTTGAGACCTGTCACCATCCACTCCAAGGTTCCACGCCTACACAATTACGTTATTAGGTTCTATAGAATGAAACATGATTTTTCACACTTTCTATATACACTTCTCTTGTACAGTGCCGTGAAAAAGTATTTGCCCCCTTTCAGATTTTCTCTATTTTTGATTCTGAATGTTATCAGATATTCAACCAAAACCTAATATTAGATGAGTGAACCCGAGTTTACAAATAACAAAAAAAAAGTATACTTATTTTATTTAATTAAAGTTATGCAACACCCAATTTCCCTGTGTGAAAAAGGAATTACCCCCTTGCACTCAATAACTGGTTGTACCACCTTTAGCTGCAATGACTGCAACCAAATGCTTCCTGTAGTTGTTGAACAGTCTCTTATCGCTGTGGAGGAATTCTGACCAACTCTTGCATGCAGAACTGATTTAACTCAGCTACATTTGTGGGGTTTCAAGCATGGACTGCTCATCTTAAATCCTGCCACATCATCTCAATTGGGATTAGGTCTGGACTTTGACTAGACCATTTCAAAACTTCAAATTCGTTGCTTTTTAGTATTTTCATGTAGACTTGATTGTGTGTTTTGGATCATTGTCTTGCTGCATGACCCAGCTGCGCTTTAGCTTCAGCACACAAACAGATGGCCTGACATTCTCCTGTAGAATTCTCTGATACAAAGCAGAATTAATGGTTCCTTCTATTAAGGCAAGTCGTCCAGGTCCTGAGGCAGCAAAGCATCACCAAAGCATCACAGTACCACCATCATGCTTTACCGTTGGTATGAGATTCTTACTGTGGAATGCAGTGTTTATATTTCGCCATGCGTAATGGGACCCATGTCATCCAAAAAGTTGATTCAAGTTTGCCAAAAAGCGATTTGAGACTGATCAACAACTACAGGAAGCATTTGGTTGCAGTCATTGCAGCTAAAAGTGGCACAACCAGTTATTGAGTGTAAGTGGGCAGTTAATTTTTCACACGAGCATTGGGTGTTGCATAACTTTGTTTATGAAATAGATTAAATAAGTATATGATTGTTGTGTTATTTGTTCACTCAGGTTTCCTTTATCTAACATTGGGTGCTGGTTGAAGATCTGATAACATTCATTATAAAAATATGCTAAAGTAGAGACAATTAGAAAGGGGGCAAATAATTTTTCACAGGGCTGTATAGTTTGCAAATACTTAATCTAAATGCCAATTTTAACCTAATGAAATATCCTGTGACATCCCTGTAGCGTTGGCAATCTTAATCATGTCAATGCCTCATACAAGCTGCTCCGCTCGTTAAACCCTAAACCCCACAGCCACCCGCCGCCACAGTAGAGCTGTATTATGTGGTCCTATTGAATGGATGCATTCCACAAGTAGTGCACTATATTGAATGTAGGGTGCCAATTGGCACACACACAATGTTCCGCTAAACTCCATCAGATCAAATGTACTGCCAATGTCCAGCCAAGCCACCACCTGACTGGCTTTGCATATGCTCCTAATCCCTAATCCCCACGCAGGCTTGATATCCCTGCGAAATTGTCTTTGCTAACCCATGTACCTTCTCCTGTGGCATGTCCCTGCAGATGACATTGGAGCCCATATGAATGTGGGAAGGACCTACAAGAACCTGAATAAGTCCAAGGAGGCTGAGGACGCCTACCTGGTTGCCAAATCCCTCATGCCACAGGTATGTGACAAGGCCACACACACCCAGGTGTATTTAAGAGGGAAAACATCAGTCATGTTTGTTATTCCCACTGTTTCACCTTCATCATCCTTTGAAGGACATGACGACGAGAGGAATTGGTAGCTGGGAGGTAACAGCAGCGAGTGGGAGGAACAGTGTTGTTCATTGTGCCAGGGCCAGGATTTTAAACCAAATCACTCTACGTGTTGTGTTTTCTGTGTTGTCAGCTACATTCACCCTTTTGTATTTATATGATTTATTTAACCCTTTTATTTATCCAGGCAAGTCAGTTATGAACAAATTCTAATTTACAATGTCGTCCTGTCAAAGCTTGATAGATCATTGAGCACCAGGATAGTCTTAAAGGAGCACCTGAGGACCCCAGCCTTTTGAAAAGCCTACCTTTGGCATGAATTGATTGTTTTTTTAGTCATTAAGTCATGTTTAGCTGTCTAATGTTAAGCATTGCAAGTAATTTACCTCTGGTATGTTAATGAGTTTAGGATGTTTTTTAGATGCCAATCTGACTTCCTACCCAAACCTTCCATCTCAGGAGTGACGTTACTAAAGGGGCTCTTCTTCACTTTACAGATAGTTGATCATCAGTTAAAGGTCTCTTGAGGACTTGATAATTTTTATAGTCAGTTTAATAGTCTTAGGTCATGCTCACCTTTATTTAAATAGTCAAGTCAAGCACAAATTCTTAGGGTAGCCTAGTGGTTAGAGCGTTGGACTAGTAACCGAAAGGTTGCAAGATTGAATCCCCGAGCTGTCAAGCTAAAAAATCTGTCGTTCTGCCCCTGAACAAGGCAGTTAACCCACTATTCCTAGGCCATTATTGAAAATAAGAATTTGTTCTTAACTGACTTGCCTAGTTAAATAAAGGTAAATAAAAAATAATGCTAAGACATACAGCTCTGTCGCCTCTTATGATTAGTTTATGTTGTTAGAGATCAATGGGAGGCTGACCTGATTTTCTACCCCAATCCCTAAAAGTTGTTTATCTCAGGAATTAAGTAAAATAAGGAAATGGCAGTGCCTCAGGCTGGCCTACCGGTAGCGCTGCCAACTCCAGACTTCAAGCCCTGTCTCTGCCATTTTGTCTGTGCCTCTTTACTGTCTCTCTGTAACTGCCCAGTTCCCACTATTCTATCATTCATGAAAAATGAACATGAAACGAGTTTGGTGATCCAATTTACTTGTAAAAAAAAAAGTATTTATGGAAACTTATTTGATCTGTACTACCCTTGCGATGGGTCAGCTTTGAAAACAAATTGCAATTTTGGGAATCAGCAGCGGGGCTGATTTCTTTAATGTTAGCGTCACAAAACAGTACAGGCGAGGCCTTGTTGTATCTTTTGAAGAGGTTTTTCAGCTAAAGCACGCAGGCGGCTATGGCTATCATGTATCCATGGCCCCATGCTGACGATCCTGAACAGGATATCCGCGTGGGGCCCAATGATAATCACTTAGATACAGTACACTAATGTTGATCATAGCTCTTATTTATTGGGTTTCCAAATAAGTTAAGTATTTATATCCAGATTTCCGCTTATGTCTGGGAATCCAACAACCGACAACCCCATGGAATGAAACTAACGATATGGTGCTTTAGTACGTGTTTTATAAGCTTCTGTGATCCTGTCGATGGAGGAAATGTACACTGATTGAATAGAAAAGCATAGCTTTTGTTAGCCTCAGTCTGTCATGGTCTCATGATTTATTTGAGAAACTGTGTAAACTCTGATTCGATAGATGGTTTTCTTCAATAGAAGAAAACAAAAAATATATATCTTCTACCTCTCTAGCTATGTGTGTGGCTAGTGTAGGAATGTAGAACTGTCTTGTCTGAATGGGAGGGTATAGATGTATGACAGATGTATGACAATTTGTTTCCTTGACAATCCCACTGTAATGTGGGATACCATGTTGGCCATGACAGAGCAGATTGCCCACATCAGAGGTTTCCAGTGACTTTGAAGTTCTATTAGAATTATATTGGTATTCTAGATATGCTCAATCATTATTTGCCCTCCAAGTTGGTGGGACTTGTTTTCTCATGAAGTTTTCTTTTCTGTTGGTTTTTTTAAAATGTCTCTCTCTGCCTAGCTTTCATTGAGAAAATAAGGACATACCGAAACATTGGTTAGGCTCGTGAAAAGTTGTTATTTATTTAAGTACGTGTTCACACGGCTCTCATGATCTACATTCCCTACAGTCTCTGGTGGTTAAAGTTAACCTGGAATATCTCATGTCCAGTACCCCTTACCTATCAGAGCTAACCAAAACAATGCAAACTTGTTGTATAGTGTGATCTAATACCGTCCATGTATAATAAACATGTATAGTAAACTCAGAGCTCCCGAGTGGCGCAACGGTCTAAGAGTTGTCACTACAGTCCCTGTTTCGAATCCAGGCTGTATCACATCCGGCCATGATTGGGAGTCCCATAGGGCGGCGCACAATTGGCCCAGCGTGGTCCAGGTTTGGCCGGGGTAGGCCATTATTGTAAATAAGAATTTGTTCTTAACTGACTTGACTATTTAAATAAAGGTTAAATAAACAAATTAAAATTAGGGGCATAATCATTGATTATGCTCTTCCAGATCATTCCAGGAAAGAAGTACGCCACCCGTGTGGCGCCCAACCACCTGAACGTGTACATTAACCTGGCCAACCTGATCCGTACCAACGACTCACGGCTGGAGGAGGCTGACCAGCTCTACAGACAGGCCATCAGCATGAGGCCCGACTTCAAACAAGCCTATATCAGCAGGTAAGGGCCCGTTACTAGAGCCATATATCAGCTGGCAAGGCCCCTTATCTAACATTATATATCAGTAGGTAAAGGGGGGGGTGAAATCAATGGTTGCGTATCGCAATAATATTTTTGTAAGATATTATATTGCTATTTTACTTCAAAAAAAATTATATACAAAAATTATATACACTACCGTTCAAAAGTTTGGGGTCACTTAAAAGGTCCTTGTTTTTGAAAGAAAAACTACTTTTTTTGTCCATTAAAATAACATGAAATGGATCAGAAATACAGTGTAGACATTAATGTTGTAAATGACTGTTGTAGCTGGAAACGGCAGATTTTTTATTTTTTATGGAATATCTACATGGGCGTACAGAGACCCATTATCAGCACTGGCTCTAACCAGAATAGAAAGAGTGGGTAGCCCCGATGCACAACTGAGCAAGAGGACAAGTATATTAGTATCTAGTTTGAGAAATAAACGCCTCACAAGTCCTCGACTGGCAGCTTCATTAAATAGTATCTGCAAAACACCAGTCTCAACATCAACAGTGAAGAGGCGACTCAAACTAGACACTCTAATGTACTTTTCTTGCTCAGTTGTGCACCAGGGCCTCCCACTCTTCCCATTCTTGTTAGAGCCAGTTTGCGCTGTTCTGTGAAGGGAGTAGTACACAGCGTTGTACGAGATCTTCAGTTTCTTGGCAATTTCTTGCATTGAATAGCCTTAATTTCTCTGAACAAGAATAGACTAAGAAAGCGCTTTGTTTCTGGCCATTTTGAGCCTGTAATCAAACCCACAAATGCTGATGCTCCAGATACTCAACTAGTCTAAAGGCCAGTTTTACTGCTTCTTTAATCAGAAAAACAGTCTTCAGTAGCTAACATAATTGCAAAAGGGTTTTCTAATGATCAGTTAGCCTTTTAAAATGATGGACTTGGATTAGCTAACACAACGTGCCATTGGAACACAGGAGTGATGGTTGCTGATAATGGGCCTCTGTACGCCCATATAGATATTCCGTAAAAATCAGCTGTTTCCAGCAACAATTTGGGCATTTTTATTGGTCAGAAATGTGGTGGGTACTCTATTTGTTTGCTGGACTTTATCCTGCTAACTGTTCCAAATGTCCGAAATGAATTTGGTAAAAGGGCTTTTATGTACTCTGCGCCATCTCTTGGAACGCCTTACAAAAGAGTTTTAAACTGGAAGAACTTGTCTCGATTGGTATTTTTAAATCACGGATGAATGATCTTGATACTGATTCCCTGACCTGTCAATGTTTTTAATTCGCTGTTTTTGATTTTGTTATACTCTTGTGAATTCTATGGTTTTTACTAGATTACTTGTAGTTTTTCATGTTGTTTGTCTGTAATTTTTGTAATGACTTGGTGCTGCCTATCTTGGCTAGGACGCTCTTGAAAAATATATTTTAAATCTCAATGAGCCCTTCCTGGTTAAATAAAGGTTAAATTAAATAAATACAATTTAAAAAATTGTCAACACTGTATATCTGATCAATTTTATGTTGTTTTAATGGACCAAAAATGGGATTTTCTTCAAATATAAGGACATTTCTAAGTGACCCCAAACTTCTGAATGGTAGTGTATATGTATGTACAGTGCCTTGCGAAAGTATTCGGCCCCCTTGAACTTTGCGACCTTTTGCCACATTTCAAGCTTCAAACATAAAGATATAAAACTGTATTTTTTTGTGAAGAATCAACAACAAGTGGGACACAATCATGAAGTGGAACGACATTTATTGAATATCTCAAACTTTTTTAACAAATCAAAAACTGAAAAATTGGGCGTGCAAAATTATTCAGCCCCCTTAAGTTGCGATTACAGCTGTAAGTCGCTTGGGGTATGTCTCTATCAGTTTTGCACATCGAGAGACTGACATTTTTTCCCATTCCTCCTTGCAAAACAACTCGAGCTCAGTGAGGTTGGATGGAGAGCATTTGTGAACAGCAGTTTTCAGTTATTTCCACAGATTCTCGATTGGATTCAGTTCTGGACTTTGACTTGGCCATTCTAACACCTGGATATGTTTATTTTTGAACCATTCCATTGTAGATTTTGCTTTATGTTTTGGATCATTGTCTTGTTGGAAGACAAATCTCCGTCCCAGTCTCAGGTCTTTTGCACTCCATCAGGTTTTCTTCCAGAATGGTCCTGTATTTGGCTCCATCCATCTTCCCATCAATTTTAACCATCTTCCCTGTCCCTGCTGAAGAAAAGCAGGCCCAAACCATGATGCTGCCACCACCATGTTTGACAGTGGGGATGGTGTGTTCAGCTGTGTTGCTTTTACGCCAAACATAACGTTTTGCATTGTTGCCAAAAAGTTCAATTTTGGTTTCATCTGACCAGAGCACCTTCTTCCACATGTTTGGTGTGTCTCCCAGGTGGCTTGTGGCAAACTTTAAACAACGCTTTTTATGGATATCTTTAAGAAATGGCTTTCTTCTTGCCACTCTTCCATAAAGGCCAGATTTGTGCAATATACGACTGAATGTTGTCCTATGGACAGAGTCTCCCACCTCAGCTGTAGATCTCTGCAGTTCATCCAGAGTGATCATGGGCCTCTTGGCTGCATCTCTGATCAGTCTTCTCCTTGTATGAGCTGAAAGTTTAGAGGGACGGCCAGGTCTTGGTAGATTTGCAGTGGTCTGATACTCCTTCCATTTCAATATTATCGCTTGCACAGTGCTCCTTGGGATGTTTAAAGCTTGGGAAATCTTTTTGTATCCAAATCCGCCTTTAAACTTCTTCACAACAGTATCTCGGACCTGCCTGGTGTGTTCCTTGTTCTTCATGATGCTCTCTGCACTTTTAACGGACCTCTGAGACTATCACAGTGCAGGTGCATTTATACGGAGACTTGATTACACACAGGTGGATTGTATTTATCATCATTAGTCATTTAGGTCAACATTGGATCATTCAGAGATCCTCACTGAACTTCTGGAGAGAGTTTGCTGCACTGAAAGTAAAGGGGCTGAATCATTTTGCACGCCCAATTTTTCAGTTTTTGATTTGTTAAAAAAGTTTGAAATATCCAATAAATGTCGTTCCACTTCATGATTGTGTCCCCCTTGTTGCTGATTCTTCACAAAAAAATACAGTTTTATATCTTTATGTTTGAAGCCTGAAATGTGGCAAAAGGTCGCAAAGTTCAAGGGGGCCGAATACTTTCACAAGGCACTGTATATGTGTGTATATATATTTATATAAGTGTGTATATATACATATAATATATGTGTGTATATATATGTATGTATATGTGTGTATATATATTTATATATGTGTGTATATATACATATAATATATGTGTGTATATACACTGCTCAAAAAAATAAAGGGAACACTTAAACAACACAATGTAACTCCAAGTCAATCACACTTCTGTGAAAACCAAACTGTCCACTTAGGAAGCAACACTGATTGACAATAAATTTCACATGCTGTTGTGCAAATGGAATAGACAACAGGTGGAAATTATAGGCAATTAGCAAGACACCCCCAATAAAGGAGTGGTTCTGCAGGTGATAACCACAGACCACTTCTCAGTTCCTATGCTTCCTGGCTGATGTTTTGGTCACTTTTGAATGCTGGCGGTGCTTTCACTCTAGTGGTAGCATGAGACGGCGTCTACAACCCACACAAGTTCTCAGGTAGTGCAGCTCATCCAGGATGGCACATCAATGCGAGCTGTGGCAAGAAGGTTTGCTGTGTCTGTCAGCATAGTGTCCAGAGCATGGAGGCGCTACCAGGAGACAGGCCAGTACATCAGGAGACGTGGAGGAGGCCGTAGGAGGGCAACAACCCAGCAGCAGGACCGCTACCTCCGCCTTTGTGCAAGGAGGAGCACTGCCAGAGCCCTGCAAAATGACCTCCAGCAGGCCACAAATGTGCACGTGTCTGCTCAAACGGTCAGAAACAGACTCCATGAGGGTGGTATGAGGGCCCGACGTCCACAGGTGGGGGTTGTGCTTACAGCCCAACACCGTGCAGGACGTTTGGCATTTGCCAGAGAACACCAAGATTGGCAAATTCGCCACTGGCGCCCTGTGCTCTTCATAGATGAAAGCAGGTTCACACTGAGCACATGTGACAGACGTGACAGAGTCTGGAGACGCCGTGGAGAACGTTCTGCTGCCTGCAACATCCTCCAGCATGACCGGTTTGGCGGTGGGTCAGTCATGGTGTGGGGTGGCATTTCTTTGGGGGGCCGCACAGCCCTCCATGTGCTCGCCAAAGGTAGCCTGACTGCCATTAGGTACCGAGATGAGATCCTCAGACCCCTTGTGAGACCATATGCTGGTGCGGTTGGCCCTGGGTTCCTCCTAATGCAAGACAATGCTAGACCTCATGTGGCTGGAGTGTGTCAGCAGTTCCTGCAAGAGGAAGGCATTGATGCTATGGACTGGCCCGCCTGTTCCCCAGACCTGAATCCAATTGAGCACATCTGGGACATCATGTCTCGCTCCATTGCACCACAGACTGTCCAGGAGTTGGCGGATGCTTTAGTCCAGGTCTGGGAGGAGATCCTTCAGGAGACCATCCGCCACCTCATCAGGAGCATGCCCAGGCGTTGTAGGGAGGTCATACAGGCACGTGGAGGCCACACACACTTCTGAGCCTCATTTTGACTTGTTTTAAGGACATTACATCAAAGTTGGATCAGCCTGTAGTGTGGTTTTCCACTTTAATTTTGAGTGTGACTCCAAATCCAGACCTCCATCCATGGGTTGATAAATTTGATTTCCATTGATCATTTTTGTGTGATTTTGTTGTCAGCACATTCAACGATGTAAAGAAAAAAGTATTTAATAAGAATATTTCATTCATTCAGATCTAGGATGTGTTTGAGCAGTGTACATTCATACATACAAACACACACACACACACACACACACACACACACACACACATACACACACACACACATACATACATACATACATACATTTATTTGAAGTCGGAAGCTAACATACACCTTAGCCAAATACATTTCAACTCAGTTTTCTGCAATTCCTGACATTTAATCCTAGTAAAAATTCCCTGTCCTAGGTCATTCAGGATCACCACTTTTTTTTAACAATGTGAAATATCAGAAGAATAATAAAGAATTCTTTATTTGAGCTTTTATTTCTTTAATCACATTCCCAGTGGGTCAGACGTTTACATACACTCAATTAGTATTTGGTAGCATTGCCTTTAAAATTGTTTAACTTGGGTCAAATGTTTTGAGTAGCCTTCCACAAGCTTCCCACAATAAGTTGGGTGAATTTTGGCCCATTCCTCCTGACAGCTGGTGTAACTGAGTCAGGTTTGTAGGCCTCCTTGCTCGCACAGGCTTTTTTAGTTCTGCCCACAGATATTCTATAGGATTGAGGTCAGGGCTTTGTTGGCCACTCCAATTCCTTGACTTTGTTGTCCTTAAGCCATTTTGCCACAACTTTGGAGGTATGCTTGGGGTCATTGTCCATTTGGAAGACTGATGTCTTGAGATGTTGCTTCAATTTATCCACATAATTTTCCTTCCTCATGAAGCCATCTACTTTGAAGTGCACCAGTCCCTCCTGCAGCAAAGCACCCCCACAACATGATGCTGTCACCCCCTTACTTCACGGTTGGGTTGGGATTCTTCGGCTTGCAAGCCTCCCCCTTTTTCCTACAAACATAACGATGGTCATTATGGCCAAACAGTTCTATTTTTGTTTCATCAGACCAGAGGACATTTCTCCAAAAAGTATGACCTTTGTCCCCATGTGCAGTTGCAAACCGTAGTCTGGCTTTCTTATGGTGGTTTTGGAGCAGGTACTTCTTCCTTGCTGAGTGGCCTTTCAGGTTATGTTGATATAGGACTTGTTTTACTGTGGATATAGATACTTTTGGACCTGTTTCCTCCAGCATCTTCACAAGGTCCTTTGCTTGCTGTTGTTATGGGATTGATTTGCACTTTTCGCACGAAAGTACATTAATCTCTAGAAGACCTAACGCGTCTCCTTCCTTAGCGGTATGACGGCTGCATGGTCCCATGGTGTTTATACTTGCGTGCTATTGTTTGTACAGATGAACGCGGTACCTTCAGGCGTTTCATATCATTGCTCCCAATGATAAACCAGACTTGTGGAGGTCTACAATTTATTTTCTGAGGTCTTGGCTGATTTATTTTGATTTTCCCATGATGTCAAGCAAATAGGCACTGAGTTTGAAGGTATGCCTTGAAATACATCCGGCGCCGACAGAGATGGCCGCCTCGCTTCGCGTTCCTAGGAAACTATGCAGTTTTTTGTTTTTTTACGTGTTATTTCTTACATTAGTACCTCAGGTCATCTTAGGTTTCATTACATACAGTCGAGAAGAACTACTGAATATAAGATCAGCGTCAACTCACCATCAGTACGACCAAGAATATGTTTTTCGCGACGCGGACCCTGTGTTCTGCCTTACAAACAGGACAACGGAGTGGATCCTATGCAGCGACCCAAAAAAACGACTCCGAAAGAGAGGGAAACGAGGCGGTCTTCTGGTCAGACTCCGGAGACGGGCACAGCGCGCACCACTCCCTAGCATTCTTCTTGCCAATGTCCAGTCTCTTGACAACAAGGTTGATGAAATCCGAGCAAGGGTAGCATTCCAGAGGGACATCAGAGACTGTAACGTCCTTTGCTTCACTGAAACGTGGCTCACTGGAGAGACGCTATCCGAAGCGGTGCAGCCAACGGGTTTCTCCATTCATCGCGCTGACAGAAACAAACATCTTTCTGGTAAGAAGAGGGGCGGGGGCGTATGCCTCATGGCCAACGTGACATGGTGTGATGAAAGAAACATACAGGAACTCAAATCCTTCTGTTCACCTGATTTAGAATTCCTCACAATCAAATGTAGACCGCATTATCTACCAAGAGAATTCTCTTCGATTATAATCACAGCCGTATATATCCCCCCCCAAGCAGACACATCGATGGCTCTGAACGAACTCTATTTAACTCTCTGCAAACTGGAAACGATTTATCCGGAAGCTGCATTCATTGTAGCTGGGGATTTTAACAAGGCTAATCTGAAAACAAGACTCCCCAAATTTTATCAGCATATTGATTGCGCAACCAGGGGAGGAAAGACCTTGGATCATTGTTACTCTAACTTCCGCGACGCATATAAGGCCCTGCCCCGCCCCCCTTTCGGAAAAGCTGACCACGACTCCATTTTGTTGATCCCTGCCTACAGACAGAAACTAAAACAAGAGGCTCCCACGCTGAGGTCTGTCCAACGCTGGTCCGACCAAGCTGACTCCACACTCCAAGACTGCTTCCATCACGTGGACTGGGAGATGTTTCGTATTGCGTCAGATAACAACATTGACGAATACGCTGATTCGGTGTGCGAGTTCATTAGAACGTGCGTTGAAGATGTCGTTCCCATAGCAACGATTAAAACATTCCCTAACCAGAAACCGTGGATTGATGGCAGCATTCGTGTGAAACTGAAAGCGCGAACCACTGCTTTTAATCAGGGCAAGGTGTCTGGTAACATGACCGAATACAAACAGTGCAGCTATTCCCTCCGCAAGGCTATCAAACAAGCTAAGCGCCAGTACAGAGACAAAGTAGAATCTCAATTCAACGGCTCAGACACAAGAGGCATGTGGCAGGGTCTACAGTCAATCACGGACTACAGGAAGAAATCCAGCCCAGTCACGGACCAGGATGTCTTGCTCCCAGGCAGACTAAATAACTTTTTTGCCCGCTTTGAGGACAATACAGTGCCACTGACACGGCCTGCAACGAAAACATGCGGTCTCTCCTTCACTGCAGCCGAGGTGAGTAAGACATTTAAACGTGTTAACCCTCGCAAGGCTGCAGGCCCAGACGGCATCCCCAGCCGCGCCCTCAGAGCATGCGCAGACCAGCTGGCCGGTGTGTTTACGGACATATTCAATCAATCCCTATACCAGTCTGCTGTTCCCACATGCTTCAAGAGGGCCACCATTGTTCCTGTTCCCAAGAAAGCTAAGGTAACTGAGCTAAACGACTACCGCCCCGTAGCACTCACATCCGTCATCATGAAGTGCTTTGAGAGACTAGTCAAGGACCATATCACCTCCACCCTACCTGACACCCTAGACCCACTCCAATTTGCTTACCGCCCAAATAGGTCCACAGACGATGCAATCTCAACCACACTGCACACTGCCCTAACCCATCTGGACAAGAGGAATACCTATGTGAGAATGCTGTTCATCGACTACAGCTCGGCATTCAACACCATAGTACCCTCCAAGCTCGTCATAAGCTCGAGACCCTGGGTCTTGACCCCGCCCTGTGCAACTGGGTACTGGACTTCCTGACGGGCCGCCCCCAGGTGGTGAGGGTAGGCAACAACATCTCCTTCCCGCTGATCCTCAACACTGGGGCCCCACAAGGGTGCGTTCTGAGCCCTCTCCTGTACTCCCTGTTCACCCACGACTGCGTGGCCACGCACGCCTCCAACTCAATCATCAAGTTTGCGGACGACACAACAGTGGTAGGCTTGATTACCAACAACGACGAGACGGCCTACAGGGAGGAGGTGAGGGCCCTCGGAGTGTGGTGTCAGGAAAATAACCTCACACTCAACGTCAACAAAACTAAGGAGATGATTGTGGACTTCAGGAAACAGCAGAGGGAACACCCCCCTATCCACATCGATGGAACAGTAGTGGAGAGGGTAGCAAGTTTTAAGTTCCTCGGCATACACATCACAGACAAACTGAATTGGTCCACTCACACAGACAGCATCGTGAAGAAGGCGCAGCAGCGCCTCTTCAACCTCAGGAGGCTGAAGAAATTCGGCTTGTCACCAAAAGCACTCACAAACTTCTACAGATGCACAATCGAGAGCATCCTGGCGGGCTGTATCACCGCCTGGTATGGCAACTGCACCGCCCTCAACCGTAAGGCTCTCCAGAGGGTAGTGAGGTCTGCACAACGCATCACCGGGGGCAAACTACCTGCCCTCCAGGACACCTACACCACCCGATGTCACAGGAAGGCCATAAAGATCATCAAGGACATCAACCACCCGAGCCACTGCCTGTTCACCCCGCTATCATCCAGAAGGCGAGGTCAGTACAGGTGCATCAAAGCTGGGACCGAGAGACTGAAAAACAGCTTCTATCTCAAGGCCATCAGACTGTTAAACAGCCACCACTAACACTGAGTGGCTGCTGCCAACACACTGACACTGACTCAACTCCAGCCACTTTAATAATGGGAATTGATGGGAAATGATGTAAATATATCACTAGCCACTTTAAACAATGCTACCTTATATAATGTTACTTACCCTACATTATTCATCTCATATGCATACGTATATACTGTACTCTATATCATCGACTGTATCCTTATGTAATACATGTATCACTAGCCACTTTAAACTATGCCACTTTGTTTACATACTCATCTCATTTGTACATACTGTACTCGTTACCATCTACTGTATCTTGCCTATGCTGCTCTGTACCATCACTCATTCACATATCCTTATGTACATATTCTTTATCCCCTTACACTGTGTACAAGACAGTAGTTTTGGAATTGTTAGTTAGATTACTTGTTATTACTGCATTGTCGGAACTAGAAGCACAAGCATTTCGCTACACTCGCATTAACATCTGCTAACCATGTGTATGTGACAAATAAAATTTGATTTGATTTGATTTGAGGTACACCTCCAATTGACTCAAATTATGTCAATTAGCCAATCAGAAGCTTCTAAAGCGATGACATCCTTTTCTGTAATTTTCCAAGCTGTTTAAAGGCACAGTCAACTTGGTGTATGTAAACTTCTGACCCACTGGAATTGTGATACAATGAATTATAAGTGAAATGATCTGTCTGTAAACAATAGTTGGAAAAATGACTTGTCATGCACTAAGTAGATGTCCTAACCGACTTGCCAAAACTATAGTTTGTTAATAAGAAATGTGTGGAGTGGTTTAAAAACTAGTTTAATGACTCCAACCTAAGTGTATGTGAACTTCCGACTTCAACTGTGGAATTGCTGCAAAGAAACCATTACTGAAGGACACCAATAAGAAGAAGAGACTTGCTTGGGCCAAGAAACACGAGCAATGGACATTAGACCGGTGGAAATCTGTCCTTTGGTCTGATGAGTCCAAATCTGAGATTTTTGGTTCCAACTGCCGAGTCTTTGTGAGACGCAGAGTATGTGCACGGATGATCTCCACATGTGGTTCCCACCGCAAAGCATGGAGGTGTGATGTTTTGGGGGTGCTTTGCTGGTGACTCTGTCTGTGATTTATTTAGATTTCAAGGCGCATTTAACCAGCATGGCGAACTCTGGTTTGTGCTATTATTTGTTTTTTAACAGGACAATGATCCAACACACTTTCAGGCTGTGTAAGGGCTATTTGACCAAGATGGAGAGTGATGGCGTGCTGCATCAGATGACCTGCACAATCACCCCACCTCAACCCAATTGAGATGGTTTCTACACCTGCATTGCTTGCTGTTTGGGGTTTTAGGCTGGGTTTCTGTACAGCACTTTGAGATATCAGCTGATGTACGAAGGGCTATATAAATACATTTGATTTGATTTGGGATGTGTTGGACCGCAGAGGGAAGGATAAGAAGTGACCAGCATATTTGGGAACTCCTTCAAGACTATTGGAAAAGCATTCCATTTGAAGCTGGTTGAGAGAATGCCAAGAGTGTGCAAAGCTGTTATCAAGGCAAAGGGTGGCTTACTTTGAAGAATCTAAAATATGTTTTGATTTGTTTAACACTTTTTTGGTTACTATATACATACAGTACCAGTCAAAAGTTTGGACACCTACTCATTCCAGGATTTGTCTTTATTTTTTACTTTTTTCTTCATTGTAGAATAATAGTGAAGATCTCAACTATGAAATAAAACACGTCTGGTGGAAAGCAGACTGAACCAGATTGTCCACTAGGATTTTTTCCTGTGCGTAGCTTCGTTTATTTTTTATCCTGAAAATCTCCCTAGAACTTACCAATTACAAGCATACTAATAACATTGGAGAGTGGTATTCAATAATGTGTTGCTTTGGATTTGCCCCAAACATAACACTTTGTATTGAAGAGTTAATTGTTTTGCAATATTTTTTGCTCTATTACTTTAGTGCCTTGTTGCAAACAGGATGAATGGATGAATCCATCCTCAGTTTTCTCCTATCATAGCGATTAAAGTCACCATTGGCCTCATGGTGAAATCACTGAGTGGTGTCCTTCCTCTCCGGCAACTGAGTTAGGAAGGACATTATTATATTTGTATTGACTTGGTGTATTGATACACCATCCACAGTGTAATGAATAACTTCACCATGCTCAAAGGGATATGCTTCTTTTTTTGTTGTTGACCCATCTACCAATAGGTGCCTATCTTTGCAAAGCATTGGAAAATCTCCCTTGTCTTTGTGGTTGAATCTGGGTTTGAAATTCGCTGCTTGACTGAGGGACATTAAAAATAAATGTACAGTGCCTTCCGAAAGTATTCGGCCCCCTTGAACTTTGCGACCTTTTGCCACATTTCAGGCTTCAAACATAAAGATATAAAACTGTGTTTTTTTGTGAAGAATCAACAACAAGTGGGACACAATCATGAAGTGGAACGACATTTATTGGATATTTCAAACTTTTTTAACAAATCAACTGAAAAATTGGGCGTGCAAAATTATTCAGCCCCCTTAAGTTAATACTTTTTAGCGCCACCTTTTGCTGCGATTACAGCTGTAAGTCGCTTGGGGTATGTCTCTATCAGTTTTGCACATCGAGAGACTGACATTTTTTCCCATTCCTTGCATGGTTAAATGGGGTGGTTCGCGCTTTCAGTTTAGCGTGAATGCATCCATCAATCCACTTTTTCTGGTTTGGGTAGGTTTTAATAGTCACAGCGGGAACAACATCCCCTATACACTTCCTGATGAACTCAGTCACCGTGTCCCTGTGTACATTGTTATTCTCAGAGGATACCCGGAACATATCCCAGTCCGCATGATCAAAACAATCTTGATGCATGGATTCCAATTGGTCAGACCAGCATTGAATAGGCCTTAGCACGGGTACTTCCTGTTTGAGTTTCTGCCTATAGGAAGGGAGGAGCAAAATGGAGTCAAGATTTGATTTGGCAGGGAGGGCCTTGTAGGCATCCCGGAAGAGAGAATAGCAGTGGTCACGTTTTTTTTTCAGCGTTAGTACTACAGTCAATGTGTTGAGAGAACTTCGGTAGCGTTTTCCTCAAATTTGCTTTATAATCCCCAGATAAAATAAATGTAGCCTAAGGATATGTAGTTTCAAGTTTGCATCAAGTGCAGTGTAGTTCCTTGAGGGCGTTGTGTTATCAGCTTGAGGTGGAGTATATACGTCTGTGTCTATAACCCGAAGAGAATTCTCTTGGGAAGTAATACAGTTGGCATTTGATTGAAGTTTTCTTGGTCGGGTGAACAAAAGGACATGAGTTTCTGTACATTATCACAATCACACCATGAGTGGTTAATTATGCAACATGCACCACTGCCCTTCTTCCCAGAAAGTTCTTTATTCCTGTCTGTGCGATGTACTGAGAACCCAGATGGCTGTATGGGCAGGGGCAGTATATCAGGTGAAAGCCATGATTCTGTGAAACAGAGTATGTTACAGTCTCTGATGTCTCTCTGGAAGGAGATCCTCACCCTGAGTTCATCTACTTTATTGTCCGAAGACTGAACATCAGCGAGTAATATACTCGGAAGCAGTGGATGGTGTGCCCGCCTCCTGAGTCGGACTAGAAGTCCTCTGAATACTTCTTCTCCGCCGGCGGCGTCTTAGACTAGCCCCTGGGATAATTTCAATTGCCCTGGGGGGTGCGAACAAAGGATCCAATTTGGGAAAGTCATATTCCTGGTCCTGTCTGTTGGTGCCATCTTACGCATCACTAACTATTAAAGGATATGAACAAAATGTGCACACGTGGCTACATGCAGCACTCGCTTTGATCTCAAAACAAGCTCATCTACTCACGTCCACTGCTGTAAACACAGTCCAGATCAAAGTAAATGGCACAGATCCATATATGGCAATGGTCTATTTGCATATAGGCCTACTGCAGCTCAGATTTGGTTATGCCGCACTGGTCTGTGTAGAGTACTGGCTGAGTCCTGTGTGTTTATTCTTGTCTGCGCAATGTACTGAGAACCCGGGTAGCTGTATGGACTGGGGCGGCAGGTAGCCTAGTGATTAGAGCGTTGGGCCAGCAACCAAAAGATTGCTTGATCGAATCCCCAAGCTGACAATGTAAAAATCTATTGTTCTGCCACTGATCAAGGCAGTTTAACCCACTGTTCCTAGGCCGTCATTGTAAATAATAATTTATTCTTAACTGACTTGCCTAGTTAAATAAAGGTTAAATAAATCAAATGCAATAGAATCCTACTCCGATGCGTTATGCCTACAACAAAATCTCTTGGATACTTGTTTTGGTATGTTGCATTGAAAGTGGATAATATTGCGTTGATTCGATCACAATTGCCACAGTAGAGGGAAACGTTGAAAATGTTAACTAACAGGGAAAACTCTACAAATTTGAGTGAAGTTCAATCTCGTGCTTCTCTTCTTGGGCTGATACAGTATTTCTTCTGCTATGCAGTCGCAGGGCTTTGCTCGGGCTAATGTGCGCCAGTGCGCATCATAGCGGGAACAGTGCTGAGGAGTATTTCTGTCTGTAATAAAGCCTGTTTGTTGGGAAACAAACTATTCTGATTGGCTGGGCCTGGCTACGAAGTGGTTCGCCCTATGCCCTCCCAGGCCCGACCCATGGCTGCGCAGTCATGTGAAATCCATAGATTAGGGCCTAATTCATTCATTTGAATTGACTGATTTTCTTATATGAACTGCAACTCAGTAAAACTTTGAAATTGTTGCATTTCTATTTTGTCCAGTATACTGTATATACAGACCTCCTGATTTTAAAATGCCAGCAACAAACAAAAAAAGCCTCAGGCAAAACCTGTCCTAACCGTTATTGCAAGGCATAGGGTGGGGTCTCTTAGGCTCAGACACAGCCTCCCCAATGAGTTGTCAAACTTGAACTGAGGGGAACATTCCAAAATGGGCACTTGGCCACATTTGGCCACACCTATTCTGGTGCTCAGGCCAGCGACATCTATTCACGTTCACAGTGGCAAAATAGAGACGGAGAAACTCTCAGGACCAAACAGCACACAAATAGGCCTACATGTTACTGTAATAAAAATAATCAGAACTTCTACCTCGTGAGTGTTGCAAACGCTCATGGTCACTATAAACATTCCGCCCAAGGCAAATGAAAACGTAGCAATTTAGCCTGTATCACACTTGAATCAGAAATGTCTTAAATGTTGTAATAAACGGTAAAGGAATGGCATGGTGAAACGTTATCAACTATTGTAATATTATATTGATTTCGCAAATGTCGTTTTTAACATGTGAAAGAAACAATAAAACATTTCAACAAGGGAACAAAGCGCTGGAAGGAGTTTGGAGAGCACAAGTAGATAGACACGCCTGTGGTGTCTTCACCAGAAACGGACTGACAATTATTTGGAATCACAGGAGAAGAGGTAATGTCCCTCTCCTCCTTTTGTTATTGTTTCTTCCACTTCTCTTCCTCTCTGGGCTGTCCTAGAGGTGACAGAGGCAGGGCAATGGGCATGCTTCTGTTCTCCCATATACTGTAGTGTGAATGGGTTGTTGTTGATCTCCATCAACTTAAATTATCACCCTTCTTGCCCTTCACCTATGTCTCTCTGACGGTGATAAGAAGCTTCCACTTGTGTGCATTCAATGTGCATTTATTTATTATAGTTTGTCAGGATATTGACCACCTATTTTAGTGTTATGTTTGATATCTCAAATAGGGAATTAGGGGGTATAATTTATCCTAATTAGGGGGTATAATTTACCCTAATTACCCTAATTTAATCAGGGAGCCACCATTGAGACCAATGTCTCTTACGTGGGAGGCACCTGCATATACAATTTCAGAACATACATTTTGCACACTCTTGGCATTCTCTCAACCAGCTTCACCTGGAATGCTTTTCCAACAGTTTTGAAGGAGTTCCCCCACATGCTGAGCACTTTTTGGCTTCTTTTCCTTCACTCTGTGGTCTGACTCATCCCAAACCATCTCAATTTGGTTGAGGTTGGGGAATTGTGGAGGCCAGGGCATCTGATGCAGCACTCCATCACTCTCCTTCTAGGCAAAATGGCCCTTACACAGCCTGGAGTTGAGTTGGGTCATTGTCCTGTTGGAAAAACAAATGATAGTCCCACTAATCCCAAAACAGATGGGATGGCATATAGCTGCAGAACACTGTGGTAGCCATGCTGGTTAAGTGTGCCTTGAATTCGAAATAAATCACATACAGTGTCATCAGCAAAGCACCCCCACACCATAACACCACCACCTCCATGCTTTACAGTGAGAAATACACATGCGGAGATCATTCATTCGCCCACACCGCATCTCACAAAGACACAGGAGTTGGAACCAAAAATCTCAAATTTGGTCCAATGTCCATTACTCGTGTTTCTTGGCCCAAGCATGTCTCTTCTTCTTATTGGTGTCCTTTAGTAGTGGTTTCTTTGCAGCAATTTGACCATGAAGGCCTGATCCACACAGTCCTGCTCTGAACAGTTGTTGAGATGTGTTTGTTATTTGAACTCTGTGAAGCATTTATTTGGGCTGCAATTTCTGAGGCTGGTAACTCTAATGAACTTATCCTCTGCAGCAAAGCTAATTCTGGGTCTTCCATTCCTGTGGGTCCTCATGAAAGCCAGTTTCATCATAACGCTTGATGGTTTTTGCGACTGAACTTTCAAACTTCTTCAAATTTTCTGTATTGACTGACCTTTGTCTCTTTAATAATTTGAGCTGTTCTTGGCATAATATGGACTAGGTATTTTACCAAATAGGGCTATAGTCTGTATGTCCCCTACCTTGTCACAACACAATTGATTGGCTCAAACACAGTAAGACGGAAAGAAATTCCACAAGTTAACAGGTGTGTCTTCTTAAAAGTTCATTGAAATGCGTTCAACCTCATGAAGCTGGTTTAGAGAATGCCAAGAGTGTGCAAAGCTGTCATCAAGGCAAAAAAAGGGTGGCTACTTTGAAGAATCTCAAATATAAAATGTTTTTTGATTTAACACATTTTTGGTTACTACATGATTCCATATGTGTTATTTCATAGGTTTGATGTCTTCACTATTATTCTACAATGTAGAACATAGTCAAAATAAAGAAAAACCCTTGAATGAGTAAGTGTTCTAGAACTTTTGTCCGGTAGTGTGTATTGCACAGACAAACATAAATATACACAAAACACAGTCAACTAAAACAAACACATTCTTCTTTATAAGAATCCTCTGTCCGCTGCCTGAACTGCCCTAGGGACACTAACACATCTATTACAAATATATTTTGGAGCTCATTCCAAACGTGTGGAGCAAGAAAACTAAAGGCTGGCTCATTTTATTTCTTAACAGTGAAGTTAAGTAAGTCGGAAGCTTGTGGTGCAGGGCTTTGTAAACAAAAAGAGAGTCATGATGTGATCTGAGTTCAAAGAGGTTCAGCCCACCTTTTGGTAAAGAATGCAGTGATGAGTAATAACACTGTCTATTGTGATAAAGCGAAGGGCACTATGAAAAACGGTATCCAGGGGTTTAAGAGTAGAGGCAGCTGCACTTTGATAAATAGTATCACCATAATCAAGAACAGGTAAGAGCAAGGGATGACAATAGATAGATGATGTAGATGATATTAGAATTGTTCTTACTATTTGTTTTCTTTCAATTTAATAGTCAGTCGTGAAGGTGAGCTTAGATTTGGCTTGAGAAATGCTACCGCCTGCTGCTTCAACCCTCCAGAACCAAAATGGAGACTTAATTTCTCCTTTCTTTCTGTGCAAACTCCAAACCCAGAGGGGAGCTGCTGCTGAAGATGAACAAGCCGTTGGAGGCCAGGGACGCCTACCTGCGGGCCCTGGAGCTGGACAGCACCAACGCTGACCTCTGGTACAACCTTGCTATCGTCAACATCGAGATGAAGGAGCCCTCAGAGGCCCTGAAGAACTTTAACCATGCCCTGGAGCTCAACCCACACCACAAACTGGCACTCTTCAACTCTGCCCTGCTCATGCAGGAATCTGGTGAGTGACTTAGCTACTCAGGCTGATCAGCCCAGGGTTGTGTTCATTAGTAAGCACCATAGCAAAATGTTATGTAACAGGAATGAAAACAAGTCTTTCATATTGGACAGGTTCAGGTGGTCCCACCTCCTGTTTCAGCCCGTTTGCTTTGGTTTCGCTCTTAGTGAATACGACCCTGGCTCAGTCAGGGCTTTTAGCAGTGGGGAAGGTTGTTTATTTAGTTAACCTTTATTTAACCATGAAGTCAAATGGAATTTGTCACATGTACCGAATACAACAGGTGTAGTCCTTACAGTGAAATCCTTACTTACAAAGCCCTTAACCAACAATGCAGTTTTAAGAAAAATTAGTATAAAAAAATTAAAGTAACAAATAATTAAAGAGCAGCAGTAAAATAACAATAGTGAGGCTATATACAGCGGGTATCGGTACAGAGTCAATGCGCGAGGGCACCGATTAGTCGAGGTAATTGAGGTAATATGTACATGTAGATAGAGTTAGTGACTGCAAAGATAATAAACAGAGAGTAGCAGCAGCGTAGAATAGGGGGGCAATGCGAATAGTCTGGGTAGCCATTTTGTTAGCTGTTCAGAAGTCTTATGGTTTGGGTAGAAGCTGTTAAGGAGCTTTTTGGTCCTAGACTTGGCGCTCCGGTACCGCTTGCCATGCGGTAGCAGGGAGAACAGTCTATGACTTGAGTGACTGGAGTCTTTGACAATTTTTGGGGCCTTTCTCCTGGATGTCAGGAAGCTTGTCCCCGGTGATGTACTGGGCCTTATGCACTACCCTCTGTAGTGCCTTCCGGTCAGATGCCGAGCAGTTGCCATACCATGCGGTAATGCAACCGTTTAGGAGGCTGTCGATTTTGCAGCTGTATAACGTTTTTGAGGATCTGGGGACCCATGCCAAATCTTTTGTCTCCTGGGGGGGAAAAGGTGTTGTCGTGCCCTCTTCACTACTTGTCTTGGTGTGTTTGATAGTTTGTTGGTGATGTGGACAGCAAGGAACTTGAAACTCTAAGCCCGCTCCACTTCAGTCCCGTCAATGTTAATGGGGGCCTGTTCGGCCCTCCTTTTCCTATAGTCCATGATCAGCTCCTTTGTGCTCACATTGAGGGAGACGTTGTTGTCCTGGCACCACACTGCCAGGTCTCTGACCTTTTCCCTATAGGCTGTCTCATTGTTGTCGGTGATCAGGCCTCCCACTGTTGTCGTCAGCAACAGTGATGGTGTTGGAGTCGTGCTTGGCCATGCAGTTGTGGGTGAACAGGGAGTAGAGGAGGGGGCTAAAAACTCACCCTTGAGGGAAACTTATGTTGATGATCATCCCTTACCACATGGGGTTGGCCTGTCAGGAAGTCCAGGATCCAGTTGCAGAGGGAGGTGTTTAGTCCCATAGTCTTTAGCTTAGTGATGAGCTTGGTGGGTGCTATGGTGTTGAACGCTGAGCTGTAGTCAATGAACAGCATTCTCACATAGGTGTTTCTTTTTTCTAGTTGGGAAAGGACAGTGTGGAGTGCGATTGAGATTGCGTCATCTGTGGATCTTTTGGGGCGGTTTACAAATTGGAGTGGTTCTAGGTTTCCTGGCATGATCGTGTTGATGTGAGCCATTACCAGCCTTTCAAAGCACTTAATGGCTACCGACATGAGTGCTAAGAGGCGGTAATCATTTAGGCAGGTTACCTTTGCTATCTTGGGCACAGGGACTACGGTGGTCTGTTTGAAACATTTAGGTATTACAGACTTGATCAGGGAGAGGTTAAATGGCAGTGAAGACACTTGCCAGTTGGTCCGCGCATGCTTTGAGTACACGTCTTGGTTATTCGTCTGGACCCGCGGCTTTGTGAATGTTTACCTGTTTAAAGGTCTTGCTCACATCGGCTACATAGAGAGTGATCACACAGACGTCTGGAACAGCTGGTGCTCTCATGCATGTTTCAGTGATGCTTGCCTCAAAGCGAGCAATTTAGCTCGTCTGGTAGGCTCGCGTCACTGGGTAGCTCGCGACTGGTTTTCCCTTTGTTGTCAGTAATAGTTTTCAAGCCCTACCACATCCGACGAGCGTCGGAGCCGGTGTAGTAGGATTAAATCTTAGTCCTGTATAACCAGCTTCATGAGGCATGCATTTCAATTAACAGGTGTGCCGCCTTAATTTGGGGAATTTCTTTCCTTAATGCGTTTGAGCCAGTCAGTTGTGTATTGATAAGGTAGGGGTGGTATACAAAAGATGGCCCTTTTTTTGTAAAGGACCTAGTCCATATCATGGCAAGAACAGCTCAAATAAGTATAGAGAAACGACAGTCCATCATTACTTTAAGACATAAAGGTCAGTCAATACGGAACATTTCAAGAACTTTGAAAGTTTCTTCAAGTGCATCCGCAAAAAACGTCAAACACTATGATGAAACTGGCTCTCAGGAGGACCACCACAGAAAGGAGGACCCAGCCTTACCTCTGCTGCAGAGGATACGTTCATTAGAGTTACCAGCCTCAGAAATTGCATCCCAAATAAACGTTTCACAGAGTTCAAGTAACAAACACATCTCAACATCAACTTTTCAGAGGAGACTGCATGAATCAGGCCTTCATGGTCAAATTGCTGCAAAGAAACCACTACTAAAAGACACCAATAAGAAGAAGAGACTTGCTTGGCCAAGAAACATGAGCAATGGACATTAGACCGGTGGAGTCCAAATTTGAGATGTTTGGTTCCAACCACCGTCTTTGTGAGACGCAGAGTAGGTGAACGGATGATCTCTGCATGTTTGGTTCCCACCGTGAAGCATGGAAGAGGAGGTGTGATGGTGTGGGGGTGCTTTGCTAGTGACACTGTCTGTGATTTATTTAGAATTCAAGGCACACTTAACCAGCATGGCTACCACAGCATTCTGCAGTGATACGCCGTCCCATCTGGTTTGTGCTTTGTGGAACTGCCATTTGTTTTTAAACAAGACAATGACCCAACACACCTCCAGGCTGTGTAATGGCTATTTGACCAAGAAGGAGAGTGATGGAGTGCTGCATCAGATGACCTGGCCTCCACATATTTCAACCCTGCAGGCGCTACACAAAACGCAGAAATAAAATATAAAACATGCCTTACCTTTGAGCTTCTTTTGTTGGCACTCCAATATGTCCCATAAACATCACAATTGGTCTTTTTGCTCGATTAATTCCGGCCATATATATCCAAAATGTCAATTTATTTGACGCGTTTGATCCAGAAAAAAACAGCTTCCAAAATGCGCAATGTCACTACAAAGTATTTTAAAAGTTGCCTATAAACATTTCCAAAATATTTCAAACTACTTTTGAAATAAAACTTTAGGTATTTTTAAACGTTAATAATCGATCAAATTGAATACGGGTCTATCTGTTTTCAATAGAGGACGAGAGGAAACAAACGCTGCTTTTCATGCCTTGGCCAACTCTCAACAGTGTTACGCAGTTCCTAGGTGGCATACTTCTTCATTGCACAAATGAATAACCTCAACCACATTCCAAAGACTGGTGACATCCAGTGGAAGCGGTAGGAACTGAAAGCAGGTTCCTACAAAATAACATTTGCCAATGAGAACTCAGTGAACAGACAGAGACCTAAAATAAATATATATAATAATCTGAACGGTTAGTCCTCTGGGTTTTGCCTGCTACATAAGTTCTGTTATACTCACAGACATGATTCAAACAGTTTTAGAAACTTCAGTGTTTTCTATCCAAATCTACTAATAATATGCATATCTTATATTCCTGGCATGAGTAGCAGGAAGTTGAAATTGGGCACGCTATTTATCCAAAAATGAAAATGCTTTCCCCTATACCTTAAGAAGTTAACACTTTTTTGGTTACTACATGATTCCATGTGTTATTTCATTGTTTGGATGTTTTCACTTCAATTCTACAATGTAGAAAATAGAACAAATAAATACAAATCCTTCAATGTGTGCCCAAATGTTTGACTGGTACTGTATGAAAATGTGTGCAATTTTATCACTTTTCTAGGATGCTTTATTGTTTTCATTGCTTTAGTGGGAAGCTCATCAGAAGTAGACATGCTCATGTTGTTTATATTTGTGCAGGGTGACTTCCTACTAGGGCACACCGCCTCTGTGCTAACAGTATACTGTAACTCTGGTTCATAGGCACATAATTACTCCATATAATAGCTGTAGAGGCATTCAGGGCAGTTAGTGGGACACAAATTAAGTTACTTACGTTATCTGCCAACGCCCCCTGGATAATGATCATTTGCTGCAGCATTATGACTACTCAGCGACACAATGGTAGGGATTAACTGTCAACGCAGCCTTGAAATGAGTCCATGAGCCAAGATGATTTTGATGGACTTCGTCATTCCTGTAGAGCATCTTCTGTTTCCAAAAGGTGTCAAAGTTATCTGTAAAAGTGATTCCAACAGAGCTACAGTAATCTTTTAGCCAGGTGTGTAATGTCAGTAGCCTGCTGAATCTCATACGCGCAGCCCAACGATCAAATCAAATCAAATTTTATTTGTCACAGATGTTAATGCGAGTGTAGCGAAATGCTTGTTGGTCGATGGTACAACCTGAAATAATTGGCCACTTTTTGGAATCTTAGTGCTAGAATCAGTTCTTTACAATCCAATTTCAGAAGTTCTGAGCTAGCCCTCCTGATGTTGTTTGACCCCACAGTGTCAGCTCCTGACATCTGTCGTAGAAAAGTCGGAAGCAGCCTTGTAATGTCTTGTACTTGTGCTCCAGGATAGCACAGGGTTTTTGCTCCGGGATCCATTCATGATTATCTGTAATCATTGTAGCACCCACATTAATGTAGAAGTTTTGAGAAACAGATCATATTCTTATTTACAATAAAGGTGACTCCTAATTTACTCAATGCATTATTTACCATTCATTTCTATTAGGCACAACATAATCCTAAACACAACCAAAACAAACTGCAAAGGCATCCAACAAGTTTGTAGTCACAAGCTTGATGTAGTCATTGTGTTCTAGGAATATGGGACCAAACACTATATGTAATACACTATAAGTGAATTTGTCCAAATACTTGTGACGCCTTCAAATGGGGGTACTAGATGCTTAAAGTACTTTAATTTCTGAACAGACGATACCCTCAAATAAATGGAGCCATTCTGTACTGTCACCTCATATTAAACATTTGAAATTTTTAGCTTCGCTGTCCAAATAAATACGTAGGGGAGTGTGTAATTTTTTTAATTTTCTCGGGTAAACATTAGCTCAATCGACATTGAAATTACTAAAACCAAATCGAACCTGTGTAGAAATGATAATGAACCTACATTTATACGCTCTTTACTCAGCCTAACTTGCTAACAGTCAAAAGAAAGTTATATGGTCAGGGAGCATCAAAAGCAATGGATAGAGGAAATTGATGGCGATTAAATATAATCAACAAACCTTTTTCTACGACTAAGGGCCCTTCTGATCTCAAGGAAGCCCGAATGTATGGGATCAATATCATGCCAAATGTATTCGCAAATGTAAATCACCAATCCATAAATATAAATCACTTTCCGCAAATGGAAATCACCAATCCACAAATGGAAATCACTTTCCACAAACAAACACCTTTTGATTTGTATTTGTAAATCGAGGGTCTTAAATAAAATGAATGCCATAAAGATTTGCACATAGGAGAGAGATGCGTAAACCTGCAACTCCATATTTGGAAGCACTTAGGTCACCTGACTTTTGTCAGGGATTTGAGTTCTCACGCGTAGACAAGAAGTTCTCGAACAGAAAAAAAGTTATTGTAGAAAGTGATTTTGTAGTCGTAGAAAAAGGTTTGTACCCATAGAAAGCAATTTCCATAAATCTCTGGCAGCCTCTCATTTGTCCATGTTGAAGCTTGCCTTTCAAGGTGGCAGAAATTATAGTATGGTAACCATAATATTTTAACCATGTGTGTAACCATAGTATGTCCAACGTAAATAATCAAAACCCTAGCCCTAGATTATGCTATGTTTGCAACACTATTGCTGTGTACACCCATTTATCACCAAAATATTTGAATTAGCTGGCCAGTGTGATAGCACCACTAAATTGTGAAGGATATGTCATACATTGTAAGTGATTATAATCCATAAACTGTCTCATGTTGCACAGACGATGAACATTAAGGAGACATAAGTATTCCTGAGGCCTCTAGCCGTTTCCCCAGGAGAGGCATGCAAAAGGTAGAGGGGAGGTGTAGGATATGGGATCAGACTTTGTAACAGTATTGCTTCCGTTCCTCTCCTCGCCCCAACCTGAGCTTGAACCAAATCAAATCAAATCAAATTTTATTTGTCACATACACATGGTTAGCAGATGTTAATGCGAGTGTAGCGAAATGCTTGTGCTTCTAGTTCCGACAATGCAGTAATAACCAACAAGTAATCTAACTAACAATTCCAAAACTACTGTCTTGTACACAGTGTGAGGGGATAAAGAATATGTACATAAGGATATATGAATGAGTGATGGTACAGAGCAGCATAGGCAGATACAGTAGATGGTATCGAGTACAGTATATACATATGAGATGAGTATGTAAACAAAGTGGCATAGTTAAAGTGGCTAGTGATACATGTATTACATAAGGATACAGTCGATGATATAGAGTACAGTATATACGTATGCATATGAGATGAATAATGTAGGGTAAGTAACATTATATAAGGTAGCATTGTTTAAAGTGGCTAGTGATATATTTACATCATTTCCCATCAATTCCCATTATTAAAGTGGCTGGAGTTGAGTCAGTGTCAGTGTGTTGGCAGCAGCCACTCAATGTTAGTGGTGGCTGTTTAACAGTCTGATAGCCATGGACCATCTGCACACATTAACAAGTCACCCTCGAAGCATCGTTACCCATCGCTCCACAAAAGTGGCTGCCCTTGCAGGGCAAGGGAAACACCTACTTCAAGGTCTCAGAGCGAGTGACGTCACCGATTGAAACGCTATTAACGAGCATCGCTAACTAGCTACCCATTTCACACCGGTTACACTCACCCCCTTCTTTCCGTAGCAACCAGTGATCCAGGTCAACAGCATCAATGGGATCAACTTTTTTTCTTCTAATACTAAACGCTTTCTACCGTGGTAACTGTGAGAACTTGTCTACGTGTGAGAACTTCTTGTCTTTTTCTTGTCATCAAATCCCTGCCAAAAGTCAGGTGACCTAAGCGCTTCCAAATATGGAGTTGCAGGTTTGCCATATCTGTCATGTTTGCGCATATTTGTCCTATGTTCCATTCAAATCAAACTTATTTATATAGCCCTTCTTACATCAGCTGAAACCCAGCCTAAAACCCCAAACAGCAAGCAATGCAGGTGTAGAAGCACGTGGCTAGGAAAAACTCCCTAGAAAGGCCAAAACCTAGGAAGAAACCTAGAGAGGAACCAGACTATGAGGGGTGGCCAGTCCTCTTCTGGCTGTGCCGGGTGGAGATTATAACAGAAAATGGCCAAGATGTCCAAACGTTCATAAATGACCAGCATGGTCAAATAATAGTAATCACAGTAGTTGTCGAGGGTGCAACAAGTCAGCACCTCAGGAGGAAATGTCAGATTGCTTGTCATAGTCGATCATTGAGAGTATCAGGCAGAACAGAAACTGGAGCAGCAGCACGGCCAGGTGGACTGGGGACAGCAAGGAGTCATCATGCCAGGTAGTCCTGAGGCATGGTCCAAAGGAGGGAGGGAGGGAGAGAGAGAGGGAGGGAGGGAATTAATTCACACAGGAGAAATACTCCAGATGTAACAGACTGACCCTAGCCCCCTGACAAAAACTACTGCAGCATAAATACTGGAGGCTGAAACAGGTGGGGTCAAAGGAGACACTGTGGCCCCATCCGATGATACCCTCGGACAGGGCCAAACAGGCAGGATATAACCCCACCCACTTTGCCAAAGCACAGCCCCACACCACTAGAGGGATATCTTCAACCAACTTACCATCCTGAGACAAGGCCGGGTATAGCCCACAAAGATCTCCGCCACGGCACAACCCAAGGGTGGGCGCCAACCCAGACAGGAAGATCACGTCAGTGACTCAACCCACTCAAGTGACGCACCCCTCCTAGGGACAGCATGGAAGATCACAAGTAAGCCAGTGACTCAGCCCCTGTAATAGGGTTAGATGCAGAGAATCCCAGTGGAGAGAGGGGAACCGGCCAGGCAGAGACAGCAAGGGCGGTTCGTTGCTCCAGAGCCTATCCGTTCACCTTCACACTCCTGGGCCAGACTACACTCATAGGACCTACTGAAGAGATGAGTCTTCAATAAAGACTTAAAGGTTGAGACCGAGTCTGCGTCTCTCACATGGGTAGGCAGACCATTCCATTAAAATGGAGCTCTATATGAGAAAGCCCTGCCTCCAGCTGTTTGCTTAGAAATTCTAGGGACAATTAGGAGGCCTGCGTCTTGTGACCGTAGCGTACGTGTAGGTATGTACGGCAGGACCAAATCAGAAAGATAGGTAGGAGCAAGCCCATGTAATGCTTTGTAGGTTAGCAGTAAAACCTTGAAATCAGCCCTTGCCACCTGCTATGGCAAGGGGTTCCCTAGGGGAACCCCCCTCCCCCCATTCAGCTGAAAAGGTGACGCGGGGAATTCAAAAATATTCTTTAGAAATATTTAACTTTCACACATTAGTCCAATACAGCAAATGAAAGATAAACATCTTGTTAATCTACCCATCATGTCCGATATTTAAAATGTTTTACAGTGAAAACACAACATATATTTATGTTAGACCACCACCAAATCAACAAACAAAAAACACAGCCATTTTTCCCAGCCAAGGATAGTCACAAAAGCAGAATTAGAGATAAAATTAATCACTTTGATAATCTTCAACAGATGACACTCATATGACATGTTACACAATACATTTATGTTTTGTTCAATAATATGCATATTTATATGCACAAATCTCGGTTTACATTGACGCCATGTTCAGAAATGCCTCCAAAATATACGGAGTAATTACAGAGAGCTACGCCAGATAACAGAAATACTCATCATAGTAACTGAGGAGTCTAGCAGCTGTATTTAGCACTAACTGAAGTTTATTTAGTGCTTTGTCCGGGTAGCCGGAAAGTAGAGCATTGCAATAGTCTAACCTAGAAGTAACAAAAGAATTAATTAATTTTTCTGCATCATTTTTGGACAGAAAGTTTCTGATTTTTGCAATGTTACGTAGATGGAAAAAGCTGTCCTTGAAACAGTCTTGATATGTTCGTGAAAAGAGAGATTAGGGTTCAGAGTAACACAGAGGTCCTTCAGTTTTATTTGAGATGACTGTACGACCATCAAGATTGTCAGATTCAACAGAAGATCTCTTTGTTTCTTGGGACCTAGAACAAGCATCTCTGTTGTCCGAGTTTAAAAGTAGAACGTTTGCAGCCATCCACTTCTTTATGTCTGAAACACAGGCTTCTAGCGAGGGCAATTTTGGGGCTTCACCATGTTTCATTGAAATGTACAGCTGTGTGTCATCTGCATATCAGTGAAAGTTAACATTGTTTTCAAATGACATCCCCAATAGGTAAAATATATTGTGAAAACAATAGTGGTCCTAAAACGGAACCTTGAGGAACACTGAAATTTACAGTTGATTTGTCAGAGAACAAACCATCTACAGAGACAAAGTGATATCTTTCCGACAGATAAGATCTAAACCAGGCCAGAACTTGTCCGTGTAGACCAATTTGGGTTTCCAATCTCTCCAAAAGAATGTGGTGATCGATGGTATCAAAAGCAGCACTAAGGTCTAGGAGCACGAGGACAGATGCAGAACCTCGGTCTGACACCATTTAAAAGGTAATTTACTACCTTCACAAGTGCAGTCTCAGTGCTATGATGGGGTCTAAAACCAGACTGAAGCATTTCGTATACATTGTTTGTCTTCAGGAAGGCAGTGAGTTACAGCGCAACAGCTTTTTCAAAAATTTTAGAGAGCAATGGAGATTCGATATAGGCCGATAGTTTTTTATATTTTCTGGTAGGCTTGATTACCAACAACGAAGAGACAGTCTTCAGGGAGGAGGTGAGGGCCCTCGGAGTGTGGTGTCAGGAAAGTAACCTCACACTCAACGTCAACAAAACAAAGAAGATGATCGTGGACTTCAGGAAACAGCGGAGGGAGCACCCCCCTATCCACATCGATGGCACAGTAGTGGAGAAGGTGGGAAGTTTTTAGTTCCTCGGCGTACACATCACGGACGCATGGTCCACCCACACAGACAAAGTGGTGAAGAAGGCGCAACATCGCCTCGTCAACCTCTGGAGGCTGAAGAAATTTGGCTTGTCACCAAAAACACTCACAAACGTTTACAGATGCTCAATTGAGAGCATCCTGTCAGGCTGTTTCACCGCCTGGTACGACAACTGCTCTGCCCACAACCAAAAGGCTCTCCAGAGGGTAGTGAGGTCTGCACAACGCATCACCGGGGACAAACTACCTGCCCTCCAGGACACCTACACCACCCGATGTCACAGGAAGGCCAAAAAGATCATCAAGGACAACCACCACTATCATCCAGAAGGCGCGGTCAGTACAGGTGCATCAAAGCTGAGACCGAGAGACTGAAGAACGGCTTCTTTCTCAAGGCCATCAGACTGTTAGACAGCCATCATTGAGTGACTGCTGCCAACATACTAACTCAAATCTCTAGCCACTTTAATAATTTAAAATTGGATGTAATAAATGTATCACTAGTCACTTTAAACAATGCCACTGTATATAATGTTTACATACCCACATTACTCATCTCATATGTAAATACTGTATACCATCTACTCCATCTTGCCTATGCCGTTCGGCCATCGCTCTTCCATATATTCTTATTAATTCCTTTACACTTGTGTGTATATAAGGTAGTTGTTGTGAAATTGTTAGATTACTTGTTAGATATTACTGCATGGTTGGAACTAGAAGCACAAGCGTTTTGCTACACTCACATTAACATCTGCTAACCATGTGTATGTGACAAATAACATTTGATTTGATTTGAATAATTATTCTGATAAAGGAAAAGTAACTTTTCTTACAAAATAGAGGCATACAACGACAAAACAAAGGTTTTACAGTGTGGAAATGATAACGAATGCGTGAAGGAAATGCAGAAATAGATAAATGCAGAAACATATTTTTGGTTAAAGTTTGATTAAACAGTATAAAACAATCAATAGCAAAACCCCATTAAAACCACTTACAATGTATTTGTTCCCACCCTTATGAAGCATATTTAGAACTTTTATTATTCAAATACATAAAATACTGTAAAAAATGTGAAAACATTGATGTGCTGAATGAGTGTGTCCCTCCTTTAACTACTAACCATTGGAATGCCTTTATTAACAAATCACCCCTACCTCCAGCTACAAAAACAATTATTGTTGTTAAATAAACAAATACCCTAACTTGTGTGTGTGTGTGTGTGTGTGTGTGTGCTTGCGCGCCGTCTGTGTGTGCTCTACAGGTGAGCCCAGGTTCCGTCCGGAGGCCAATCGTCGTTTCCTGACCTACGTCCAGGAGGAGCCAGATGACGCCAACGGCTACTTCAACCTGGGCATGCTGGCCATGGACGCCAACGAGAACACTGCGGCCGAGCGCTGGATGAGGGAGGCCATCCGTCTACAGACAGGCTTCCGTAGCGCCCTCTTCAATCTGGCCCTGCTCTACTCGCAGTCCCGACGGGAGCTGGATGCCCTGCCTGTATTAGATGAGCTGCTACGCCACCATCCAGAGCATGTTAAAGGTTTGATTCTCAAGGGGGATATCCTGATGAACCACAAGAAGGACACCCAGGGGGCCAAGGTCTGCTTCCAGAGAATCCTCAGTATGGACCCCACCAACGTGCAGGGGAAACACAACCTATGTGTGGTCTACTTTGAGGAGCGAGACCTGCCGAGAGCGGAGCGGTGCCTGGAGGAAACGCTGGCCCTGGCACCCCATGAGGAGTATGTGCGTCGCCACCTGGGCATCGTGCGCGGTAAGATGGCCGCCATGTCCGTGGCAGGGCAGCCGCTGAGCCCAGCGTCAGCAGAGGGCGCAGCTACGCCATCCATGAAGGAGGAAAAGAAGGGGGGAGGAGGAAAGGAAGAGGAGGAAGGGAGGGGAGCCACTGGCAGTGCTGGGGCCGGGAGTAAGAAGAATGTACGGAAATCCTCCTCGGCAGAAAGCCTCAGTGGCAACAGCCAGTCAGAGCTTCTTGACGACAGCCAGGCTGATAAGCAGCAGCGGACTAAGAGCAAATCCACAAAAGAAATTAAAGACATAGAAAAGAAACGGGCGGCCGCCTTGAAGAGACTGGAGGAGATTGAGCGCATATTAAGCGGTGATTAACCTTGTTATTTACCGCAGTGCAGGACTACTTTTTGGTAGAGCTAGTTACAGCTCCTGAATCACAGATGTGATGCGTCCCAAATGGCACCCTATTCCCTATATCAGCAGGCAAGGCCCCTTGCACCACTTTTGACCAGGGCCCATAGGGTAGTAGCCCATAGTAGTGCACTATATAATAATTAGGGTGGCATTTCGGACACAGCCATAAAGATGTTTTGGTTTTCATAAACAAATGCCCTCCTCATTTCATCATGCATGCTTTAACTCCTTTGATTGTTCGTTTGTTTTGTTTATCATGTTTACAGGCTGCCCTACCTTCTGCGTTCCCATACAGGCTGCCCTACCTGCTGCGTTCCCTTACAGGCTGCCCTACCTGCTGTGTCCCTTTTATTTTAACACCATTGCAAAAATCAAAAAGGGATTATTATTTTTTGCACAGCACAAGAAAAGCACAGTTTTTTTTAAATCTTCACTACAGGTGCAAAACCCTATGTGTTGTTTTTTTCTGAATGGCATTTTATCGTATGCTAATTATTTATGCTTGTTTGATTTGCTACGTTTACTAGCCTACTTGTTGATCACTGGATTTTATTAGATTTTTGTGTAACTCACTCACTTTTTTTTTTAAAGGAATGATTGCATCACAAACAATTAAAGGAAATGACTTAAAGGAAATGACATAAAGAACACCTCATGGCCCACTTCAGGCAGGCAGGATCTCTGTATGTTGTATGCATCTCCAAATAACCCATTACTACAGCTGCTGCACCTGCATATTATACTACATTACACCCCACGGTGCAGACAGACGCCAAGCCCCGCCTCCTCTGACATCTTCCACTTACTATTTTCTCTTATTGATCTCACCCTGTGCTTCCTGATTTCCATGCAGTCAGTGTTGCTTTGCTCATAGCACAGCCCTTATCTTACAGTGATGCCATTTGGAGCTGTTGTCTCATTCAACCCCCACACACACCTACCCACACACACCAACCGACCCGCCACAAGACAGGTGTATGGTTTCCTGTTTGTTGCCTCAGAGCATATTAGTCTTCACGTATCATACTGTATATCTTATTTCAGTAATAACAGCATTGTTTGTGTGAGGATTGACATATGCTCCCCCCTCCTCAACCCTCTCTCCCCTCCTCCACCCTCTTCACCTCTCTCCACCTCTTTCCTCACCCCATGTTCTTCCTCAAGCTGTGCCATGTGTTGTTTCTCATTTACACCAGAAGATTCCTCTCTCAATGAGAGATGATTTCACAGCACACTTCTTGTACTGAACTAGGCCCATTTTTTCAAAAGCATTTTAAGGCTAAGTTCCTTAGAACAAGAGTAAAAGAAAGAGGATTCTATCTCCTTCTGTAGTTCACATCGTTGACCTTGTCCTCTCTCTCGCGCACACTCTCGCCCTCTTTCTCGCTTTCTCTCTCTCCATCTCATGAACTTCAAGTCTAACACATACAGTGAATGTAATAAATATCACTAGATTTTCCCACACTCGTCTTGCTCTTGCGCTCATCTGCAACCATCTGAATAATGTTTTTTCAACATTGGATTGCGCTACCTTTTGATGCTATCTTGATTTTCTTTGGCTGTCATTCTCATGGACACGAAGATTGTCGTTGAGTTGGAACTACCTGGAATGTCATGAGGAAACAAAAAGCGATTGTTCCGGCCTATTGTTGTTTAGCTTTTACAACCTTATTTAACCCCTCAGTATCCTGTTGATTAGTTACATACAGATACTGTCATGTGCAGTGTCAATCTGTTCCTTTCTCTTCACGCTAACTAAATGGTGACTGTGTGTCCATCTGTTCATCAACCATTTCTGTCCGTAACCATTACTCAAATGGAAAATCTGGTAACAACATAAATGAGAAACATTGTCAGTGTAATATGATGGTTGGCCTGGGGCCTACGCCACAGGTATGACCCCTTAACTCTAAAAGCATTTTCAACATGATAATTCATTACTTATCATTGAGCTCCTAAAAAACAACGTATTGTGCTAGTTAGTGTGTGTACAGATGCATGTACATTTTTTACATGCACTGTAAGCTCTAAGTACTGTCGTTGTTTGCCACTTGAAATATATGGTACGTTTAGCATAGCTATCTTTTATCATGCAATACAAGTGCTCTGTAAGTGTTACAATTGTAATCAATCAAGAGTGTTGAACACATACCTTTAAAGAACTGTCTCGCCTGTAATGATATCAGTTGTACAGAGCACATTAGTCAATCAGCCACTAAGATAGCCAACTAACATTTCAAATATTTTTAATCACCATATTTATCACTTTGGTCCTCACCTGTAATTTAATTGATACATTAATCATTTTTCATTGAACTACGTTATTTTGTATGGTAACCAAAAACATTACATTTTTAAAGCTATATCCCTTTTTGTAATAGTAGCCCAGATGTTGTGTTGACTCCTGGGTGGGTGATGGTAGTGGAGAGTTCAGGGTTGTGTTGACTCCTGGGTGGGTGATGGTAGTGGAGGGTTCAGGGTTGTGGTTTTCAAATAAAGGCTGTTTACTTTATGACTGCATCTCACCTCTACATGTGTAATTTTTTGGTAACAGCTTGTCTCCCTAGGCAGACCAGTTGCCTTCCACATTAAGAATGTTCCGGCATACCTAGGTCTGGGGTTTCTGAAACTAGCTAACAGGATGTGCTACAGATGGACTGAGGTATAAAAAAAATTGTATGGGCCTCCCGGGTGGCGCAGTGGTTAAGGGCGCTGTACCCTCTTGGTCGGTAGGGATCTCCTTGTCTCATTGCGCACCAGCGACTCCTGGGACGGGCCGGACGCAGTGCGCGCTAGCCAAGGTTAACAGGTGCACGGTGTTTCCTCCGACACATTGGTGCGGCTGGCTTCCGGGTTGGATGCGCGCTGTGTTAAGAAGCAGTACGGCTGGTTGGGTTGTGTATCGGAGGACGCATGACATTCAACCTTCGTCTCTCCCGAGCCCGTACGGGAGTTGTAGCAATAAGACAAGATAGTAGCTACTACAATTGGATACCACGAAATTGGGGAGAAAAGAGGGGTAAAATTAAAAATAATTAAAATTGTATGGTCACATTACACCAGTGGTAGCACCAGGGAATTCTCACTGTGCCTAGACCTGGCTCCTCTGACAGCTTGGTCATTGAGTAGGGGTGGTTGCAATCTATGGTGTATTATGCATGCATGTAGTAATATATTCTTCTTGGGAGTGCTAGATGTATTCATGAGGGAGCTTCATCTCCTAGCAGGCCTCTCCCTGGAGCCACCCATGCACTACACAGGCCTAGTCCAGAAACATCTCCTAGCAGGCCTCTCCCTGGAGCCACCCATGCCCTACACAGGCCTAGACCAGAAACATCTCCTAGCAGGCCTCTCCCTGGAGCCAGCCATGCACTACACAGGCCTAGTCCAGAAACATCTCCTAGCAGGCCTCTCCCTGGAGCCACCCATGCACTACACAGGCCTAGTCCAGAAACATCTCCTAGCCGGCCTCTCCCTGGAGACACCCATGCACTACACAGGCCTAGTCCAGAAACAACTCCTAGCAGGCCTCTCCCTGGAGCCACCCATGCACTACACAGGCCTAGACCAGAAACAACTCCTAGCCCTCATTTCTGGCACCGGTCCCTAGGCACTTCATGTAGTAATATGGTAGCAGCTCAACCTTGTTCTCTGATTTCAGCGCTGTTTTTATCAGTGGGCGGTAAGGTTAAAGTACACAAGATCATTAGGATTAATGATTAAATCAATCAATCTTTTATTAATATTAAGGTAGGTTAGATCAAATTTGATTACATGCTCAGGCTCCAACCTGATTAGGGTGGAAGCAGTGAGGTAACACGGCACATTGCTGTACCCTTAACTCTTACTGTTTGGCTCAGTTTCAAACCCACTTCCTCTTGAGTCTAGTCCCACCTACTAAGTCGATTGGCACTCAACGTGATGTATTTCTGGTATAGGAGGCAAGGGTGCAAGGTAGACCACTGCGGTGGTGGAATGACAATAAGGACGTAGGCAGACAGATATAGTGCTTTCCCATGCAACTGAAGACCTTTGCTTACAAAGTGAGAAATAAGCTTTATAATAACTTACAACCAACAGGATGACGAATTGTACATCAATCAGTGAGTAACAGCAATGTATACCCAACCACCATCCTCTCTGATTAAGATTGAGGGAGTTTTACATCCAAGGTACTATGTACCGTCCCACAGAATATTGGTACCTGATAATGAAGGCTGATAATGTTTTGTGTGCATAATCCCATTATATGAATAGCTAATTGGATTTATTCCTTTTCCAGTTGCTTAAAGGGGTATCTAGACTAGGGCCAAAATCACCTCATCCACTTACCATGTGCCCATGTAAACAATAAAGGCTTATAACCAGGGTAGGAACTGCTGCAACATGACCATGACGTTGAATAATGGTTTTTTCACATTATGTAATATGAATAAACAGTTGAAAACATTGTTCGGTTTGACACGTTAGATCGTTTAAATGGGAATGGAAATCTACACAGTGATAAAGAGGAATTCATAAAATCCTCACATGGGAACAGTAGTTAGTTGTATGGATAATTTTCCAACATTGCATTTCAATGGTATTAGCCTGGATATCGTGCTCTATGTCTATTTTAGCTCCATTTAAGCAGATTTTAACTGTCAGGGCCTTGATGGTTTTAAATGTCATACTTTGACCATATATCATGGAAATTCTTTCAGGTTCCACAACGCAGCACCATCCTTCCAAATCAAAATCGAACCAAATCAGTTTATTGGCCGCATACGCAGATAGAGGGAGCAGCGACATGCTTACGTTACTAGCTCCTAACAATGCAGTAAAATGTTAACAAGCACACAAATAATATTTTTAAACTAAAAGTAATACATCTTGAAATGTCGGAACGAATCCAACTAACCCAAATAGTACTGTAACATAAATCCAAATGCAATCTATACATATATACACTGGATGAATTCACAGATATAGATATACTAAGAATGATATGTACAGCAGTAGATATATTAGACTGACAGAATAATCTAGTATATCCATAAATATGTGGTGAGTATAAGCAGTGTAACTAAATGAGCTACATCCACAATACAGTATTTAAACACACAGCACAGTAATCCAATTAACTCAAATAGCACTGTAACACCAATCCAATTAACTCAAATAGCACTGTAACACCAATCCAATTAACTCAAATAGCACTGTAACACCAATCCAATTAACTCAAATAGCACTGTAACGCCAATCCAATTAACTCAAATAGCACTGTAACACTAATCCAATTAACTCAAATAGCACTGTAACACCAATCCAATTAACTCGAATAGCACTGTAACACCAATCCAATTAACTCAAATAGCACTGTAACACCAATCCAATTAACTCAAATAGCACTGTAACACCAATCCAATTAACTCAAATAGCACTGTAACACCAATCCAATTAACTCAAATAGCACTGTAACACCAATCCAATTAACTCAAATAGCACTGTAACACCAATCCAATTAACTCAAATAGCACTGTAACACCAATCCAATTAACTCAAATAGCACTGTAACACCAATCCAATTAACTCAAATAGCACTGTAACACCAATCCAATTAACTCAAATAGCACTGTAACACCAATCCAATTAACTCAAATAGCACTGTAACACCAATCCAATTAACTCAAATAGTACTGTAACAGTAATCAAATTAACCCATATAGCACTGTAACGGTAATCAAATTAACCCATATAGCACTGTAGCAGTAATCGAATTAACCCATATAGCACTGTAACAGTAATCAAATTAACCCATATAGCACTGTAACAGTAATCGAATTAACCCATATAGCACTGTAGCAGTAATCGAATTAACCCATATAGCACTGTAGCAGTAATCGAATTAACCTATATAGCACTGTAGCAGTAATCAAATGAACCCATATAGCACTGTAGCAGTAATCAAATGAACCCATATAGCACTGTAACAGTAATCAAATTAACCCATATAGCACTGTAACAGTAATCGAATTAACCCATATAGCACTGTAACAGTAATCAAATTAACCCATATAGCACTGTAACAGTAATCGAATTAACCCATATAGCACTGTAACAGTAATCATATTAACCCATATAGCACTGTAACAGTAATCGAATTAACCCATATAGCACTGTAACAGTAATTGAATTAACCCATATAGCACTGTAACAGTAATCATATTAACCCATATAGCACTGTAACAGTAATCAAAATGCAATCTATACGTACAGTGTTTTCGGAAAGTATTCAGAACCCTTGATTTTTTTCCACATTTTACGTTTACGTTTACAGCCTTATTCTAAAATGTATTAAATTACGGTTATCGCTCATCTATCTACACACAACATCCCATAATGATGAAGTGATTTTTTTGTTGAAATTTTAGCAAATGTATAAATAAAAATATACAATACCGTTTAAAAGTTTTGGGTCACTTAGAAATGTCCTTGTTTTCCATGAAAACATACATGAAATGAGTTGCAAAATGAATAGGAAATATAGTCGAGCCATTTTTATTTATGTATTTATTTCACCTCTATTCATCTTTATTCACCTTTATACGTAAACAAGGTTATAAATAATGATTTTTAATTGTTATAATAATTGTGTCCTTCGAACTTTGCTTTCGTCAAAGAATCCTCAGCAATTACAGCCTTGCAGACCTTTGGCATTCTAGTTGTCAATTTGTTGAAGTAATCTGAAGAGATTTCACTCCATGCTTCATGGAAGCACCTCCCACAAGTTGGATTGGTTTGATGGGCACTTCTTACGTACCATACGGTCAAACTGCTCCCACAACAGCTCAATAGGGTTGAGATCCGGTGACTTTCCTCCATTATAGACGGAATACCAGCTGACTGCTTCTTCCCTAAATAGTTATTGCATAGTTTGGCGCTGTGCTTTGGGTCATTGTCCTTTTGTAGGAGGAAATTGCCTCCAATTAAGCACTGTCCACAGGGTATAGTATTGCATGGCTTTGCGAAATGGAGTGATAGCCTTCCTTCTTCAAGATCCCTTTTATCCTGTACAAATCTCCCACTTTACCACCACCAAAGCACCCCCAGACCATCACATTGCCTCCACCATGCTTGACAGATGGCACTCAAGCACTCCTCCAGCATCTTTTCATTTGGTCTGCGTCTCACAAATGTTCTTTCTGTTTTTCAAACTAGACACTACACTCTAATGTACAGTTTTGAGAATGACACAAATATTAATTTTCACAAAGTCTGCTGCCCCAGTTTGTATGATGACAATTTGCAAATACTCCAGAGTGTTATGAAAAGTGATCAGATGAATTGCGATTTCCCTCTTTGCCATGCAAATGAACTGAATCCCATAAAAACATTTCCACTGCATTTCAGCCCTGCCACAAAAGGACCAGCTGATATGTCAGTGATTCTCTCGTTAACACAGGTGTGAGTGTTGACGAGGACAAGGCTGGAGATCCCTCTGTCATGCTGATTGAGTTCGAATAACAGACTGGAAGCTTCAAAAGAAGGATGGTGCTTGGAATCATTGTTCTTCCTCTGTCAAACATGCAAGGAAACACGTGCCGTCATCATTGCTTTGCACAAAAAGGGCTTCACAGGCAAGAATATTGCTGCCCGTAAGATTGTACCTAAATCAACCATTTATCAGATTATCAAGAACTTCAAGGATTGAAGTTCAATTGTTGTGAAGAAGGCTTTAGGGTGCCCAAGAAAGTCCAGCAAACGCCAGGACCACCTCCTAAAGTTGATTCAGCTGCGGGATCGGGGCAGCACCAGTACAGAGCTTGCTCAAGAATGGCAGCAGGCAGGTGTGTGTGCATCTGCACGCAGTGAGGCAAAGACTTTTGTAGGATGGCCTGGTGTCAAGAAGGGCAGCAAAGAAGCCACTTCTCTCCAGGAAAAACATCAGGGACAGACTGCTATTCTGCAAAGGGTACAGGGATTGGACTACTGAGGACTGGGGTAAAGTCATTTCTCTGATGAATCCCCTTTCCGATTGTTTGGGGCATCTGGAAAAAAGCTTGTCCGGAGAAGACAAGGTGAGCGCTACCTCAGTCCTGTGTCATGCCAACAGTAAAGCATCCCGAGACCATTCATGTGTGGGGTTGCTTCTCAGCCAAGGGAGTGGGCTTATTCACAATTTTGCCTAAGAACATAGCCATGAATAATGAATGGTACCAACACATCCTCCGAGAACAACTTCTCCCAACCATCCAGGAACAGTTTGGTGACGAACAATGCCTTTTCCAGCATGATGGAGCACCTTGCCATAAGGCAAAAGTGATAACTAAGAGGCTCGGGGAACAAAACATCGATATTTTGGGTCGATGGCCAGGAAACTCCCCAGACCTTAATCCCGTTGAGAACTTGTAGTCAATCCTCAAGAGGCGGTTGGACAAACAAAACCCCACAAATTCTGACAAACTCCAAACATTGATTATGCAAGAATGGGCTGCCATCAGTCAGGATGTGGCCCAGAAGTAAATTGACAGCATGCCAGGGCGGATTGCAGAGATCTTGAAAAAGAAGGGTCAACACTGCAAATATTGACTCTTTGCATCAACTTCATGTAATTGACACTTATGAAATGCTTGTAATTATACTTCAGAATTCCATAGTAACATCTGACAAAAATATCTAAAGACACTGAAGCAGCAAACTTTGTGGAAATCCGTATTTGTGTCATTCTCAAAACTTTTGGCCACGACTGTACTTGTCCTCTTGCTCAGTTGTCCACCAGGGCCTCCTACTCTATTCTATTCTGGTTAGAGCCCGTTTGCGCTGTTCTGTGATGGGAGTAGTACACAGCATTGTACGAGATCTTCAGTTTCTTGGCAATTTCTCACATGGTATAGCCTTCATTTCTCAGAACAAGAATAGACGTGTTTCAGAAGAAAGTACTTTGTTTCTTGCCCTTTTGAACAAGTAATCGGTACTCAACTAGTGTAAAGGCGGACAGTTTTATTGCTTCTTTAATCAGCACAACAGTTTTCAGCTGTGCTAACATAATTGCAAAATTGTTTTCTAATGATTAATTAGTATTTTAAAATTATAAACTTGGATTAGCTAACACAACATGCTATTGGAACACAGGAGTGAGGGTTGCTGATAATGGGCCTCTGTACGCCTACGTAGATATTCCATTAAAAATCTGCCGTTGCATGAAGGATGTGGTTAAAAGACTGCTCTGATTTCATTAGATGGCTAATGGTTACATTTGAATTATCTTTACTTGTTCTCTACTGTGATTTCATAAATGGCTAATGCTTCTCTTATGTTCTACTGTGATTTTAAGTCTGCCTATGTGTGCGTTTATGAGCGTACGTGTTCATGGGTGATGACGATAGCTGACTGCCAATTGAGCAACAGTCCAGATGGCCTGAGATGATGCTCAGATGCCAAGGGGAGATTGTTATTGCTCTGGCATTTGATCACAGCACTATAATGTGATTACATCCATGTGATCGGACCATCTATTTTAACATTGAATTATAGGCTCAATGAATCTCTTGTCATCCTACCTTATTAGCTTTTAAATGCCTACGCTTTGTGCATTCTTGAGCCAGTCTGTGCCCCAAAGACATGGAGATAGAGATATATGAGAATACATATAATGGAAGACTGTTTGTATTGTTAGCTGTTGCTCTTTCTTACATGGTGTACTTCCTCTTAAGACTCTATATTTGGCCTGACTTAGTAGAGTTAGAATGATGCTGGTTTCCCCTCTTCCTCTACTGTGAACGGTTCCTTTTTATTAACTGTGGGGTTCGAGCCCTGAATGCTGATTGACTGACAGCCATATCAGACTGTATACCACAGGTTTGTCAAAACATTTATTTTTACTGCTGTAATTACGTTGGTAACCCATTTATAATAGCAATAAGGCACCTCAGGGGTTTGTGGTATATGGCCAATATACCACAGCTAATGGCTGTATCCAGGCATTCCGTGTTGTGTCGTGCATGAGAACAGCTCTGAGCTGTTGCAAATCCCAAGCATTGTTCTGACTCATTTCACATATTCCCTAGTGTTAATTTTTTCTATATTTTTATGTAGCTAGTTTAAGCATACACATGACCAGCTGCCTGATAACATCATGGTACAGCTCTCAAGTGAAATTAACAATATACCCAAAATTGGCTTGATGACCGAGGTTGTTTGGAGACAATTGAAGTGGCATTGTACTGTTTCATGTGTGCTCGTTGTAAGCCTGTTGGGAAAATCAAAAACACACAGTAGTTCACTGTTGATAGAATCCTAACTCCAAATAAGCACATCACTTTTTTTTGTGTAGCTAAACATAAGCAAAGCATGCTTTTCATCTCAGGTGCATTTGAGTTCAACCAGAGAATGCTGTCCTAGTGGGAAATATTAGAATCGGTTCATACTTGCAGTAGATTCTGCTGTCCTATTTGGAAATATTAGGGGTGGCAGGTAGCCTAGTGGTTGGAGCGTTGGGCCAGTAACCGAAAGGTTGCTAGATCGAATGCCCGAGCTGACAAGGTACAAATCTGTCATTCTGCCCCGAACAAGGCAGTTAACCCACTGTTCCTAGGCCGTCACTGTAAATAAGAATTTGTTCTTAATTGACTTGCCTAGTTAAATAAAGGTTCAATTAAAATTAAATTAGAATCAGGTCATATTTGCTGTAGATTCAAATAAATAATAAATTCAATAAGTACATTTGGAAAATTCAAACGATAACAAAAGAGGTGTGGCGGCGGCTTTATAAATCCTCTTAAGGATCCGGACCCTTTTACTACATTTTCACCTAAAATGACATACTGCCTGTGGCTCTGGACTTGAAGCAAGGGTAATTCTTGATACCATTTGAAATGGAACACTTTGAAGTTTGTGGAAATGTGAAATTAATGTAGGAGAATATAACACATTAGATCTGTTAAAAGATAATACAAACTAAAAAAACATGTATATTATTATTTTATTTTTTTTCGTCTTTGAAATGCAAGATAAAGGCCATATTGTAATATTGCAGTTTAGGTGCAATTTAGATTTTTGCCACTAGGCAAATGTGTGTGCAAAGTTTCAGATTGATCCAGTGAAACATTGCAAAACTGGATAATATTTTGTATCAAGTCTACCCAAATATGCCGAATTGGTCAATTGATACATTTTCAAGTACATAACTATAGAGAACATACAAAAATTATATGGTAATACAAAATTTAAGTTTACACATTCCCAGGAATGTCATACATGATGGATCATTAGCTTATTAAACTAAATTTTACACATCTAGATGGTGGGGTGGGTGTGGAGCCAGACACAGCAAGGGTTCAAACTGTAGATCTCAGCTCCTACATTTGAATTTAAAAAATTGATATTATCAAACAAAACAAACCGGGACTCTCAGGATGATAAATCAGAGCAAGATTACTGAATGTACATTATTTACTTTCAGAGGTGAATGTATCAAACCATTTGCCGTGATAAGTTTGTTGTTGTTGTGCGCACTCGTCAAACATTATTTGATTTCCAGGATGGTGTAGCAGTGCAGACGTGGTTTGTCGTCCTCTCGTTTACTTTTAGTATTTTTCATCTTTTTTTGGAATATATACAATCTCTTTTTCAATCTCTTTTTCCATTTTTAAATTAAATCAACTTAAGTGGCCAAATAACTTCTTAAAATGAAGTACATTAATCTGCTTTATAATGGGAGTAGAGCCTAACTGGCAGAGCATGAGTTTCAAGTTTGAGGAAGATCATTCTCACCATAAAAATGCACCTTTATAATAAAACCATTACATGCATTTAAGCTAAACATTCTCATCCTGTTGCGTCAGGCTCATTGCTTAAAACATTTTTTTATACCAAATGGTATTAACTTGGGATCTATCGCATCCCACAACTGCCCCAGACTATGTTTGAAATGTTTATTTCTCACACAGAATAGAATAGGTCAACTTTTGTACTATGGGGGATAGTAGATTGACATAGGCTAATGCTTTTGCTGTTCGTAAGGCCTACTCATCTTGTTGGCTGACGAAAAGTAAATGTGGACAGTTCCTTATCTTCCATATGCTCCTCGGACTTGGATAAGGACATAAGAAGTTGCATCCCCGATGTGTCTGTCTTCACTTGTAGCCTGTGAGAAAGACCCAATCACGTGACAGAGAGCCATGTGAGTGAGAGGTACTTCCACATGCAGACGGGAGAAAGGAATTATAATTATTATTATATTCAGTCGAAGGGCACAACGCCCACTGGCCGCAAAAGGCATGGATTTTTTTAGGGGGCATTATGTCCACACCAAGGGGATGCAGCCGTGGTTGTCAAATTGCTTGTCAAATTGTGAGTGAGAGACTGATGAAGTGTGTACAGCCTGCACACAAAAACAAAACAGAGCTCATGCCTTTCAGTCAACTTTTTTCAAATCATCATTAGTCGCATCATGCTTAGAGTGTATTAAAAATGTAAACATATAGCCCAACATTTGTGTCACAACTAAAGTTACATAAATAACTTTCTTTAACTGCTCAACACAGAATAGCCGCATGTGTGCGCTCCCTCAAATCGTTTGGAGAAAATAGCCTTTCTATTTTATTCAGCTATGTTCAATTGTATTCTTCATATTATAAAATACTATAGAATAATGCCACGAAATTCTAAGCAAATGTTGTCTGCTAAATTAACTAGTGCAGCCTACAGCCATATGGCATAGCCAGATCAGGGCCTAACATAAGGACAACTCAAAGTATGCTTTTCTGTTCTTTTGAAATAGACTCCATTTTCTTTATATCATGTTTATTTACACCTGTCTAAAATGATGACCACCACAGCCCTACACTGGGCCTTTACTAGTATTAGCGAACCAGTATAGAAGTCTGTAACATGGGCACAAAAAAAATTCAGCATCTCTGCTTTGAGAGTGTCTAGGAAAAGGAATGAATAGACCATTTCAGTTTTCACATAGAATTAAGTTTAATTTGCAAAGTATTTCAAGAAACTGGAAAACATATCAAGCAAGTATTTTTATATTCCACAAGAATTATCCGATTATCTGTTTTGTACAGATAATTATTAGACTCAAGTTACAAATGCTGGTAACACCAGTTTAACAAACAAAAAACATAAAGTAGTGCACTGGGCCTTTACTAGTCCCGTATTAGTGACCAATATAGACATCTTAAGTGCTGGCAATTGTTTTTTTTCTGCATTCCCACCCCCAAACTAATTCCCACAGCAATGTTTCTGGGTACATCTCTAAGAGCTTTCCATTCCTGGATTGTGCAACATTTGCCAATTATTCTTTTCAAAATTCTTCAATCTCTGCAGTGGTACTCAGTGATGTGTTGTATTGGATTTGTCCCAAACATAACACTTTGTATTCAGGACAACAAGTCAATATCTTTGCCAAATTTCTTTGCAGTATCACTTTAGTGCCTTCTTGCAAACAGGATGCATGTTTTGGAATATTCCTTCTTTTCACTATCAATTAGGTTAGTATTGTGGAGTAACTACTATGATGTTTTCTAGTAGTTTTCTCCTATCACAGCCATTCAACTCTGTAACTGGTTTAAAGTCACCATTGGCCTCATGGTGAAATCCCTGAGTGGTTTCCTTCCTAGGAAGGACGCCTGTATCTTTATGGTGACTGAGTGTATTGATACACCATCCAAAGCGTAATTTAATATCTCCCCCATGCTCTCAAAGTGAGAGCCATCTACTTATTATGTGACTTGTTAAGCAAAACATTTTCTCTAGAACTTATTTAGTCTTGACATAAGAAAGGGGTTGAACACTTGACTCAAGACATTTCAGCTTTTCATTTTTTATTAATTTGTAAACATTTTTTATTGAAAAACATAATTCCACTTTCACATTATGGGGTATATGTGAAGGCCAGTGACACAAATGTACAATTTCATCGATTTTAAATTCAGGCTGTAATACAACAATGTGGAAAAAGTCAAGGGACATGAATACTTTCCAAGGGCACTGTAAAATAATATCCTTCAATTACGAGATGTATTTTTCCAGTATATATTTAAATATACTATAATTTCACCTCAAAACACATTAAAAGTTTAGTTGAAATTCATTATTTTTCAGTCTTTTAGTATACAATATGTTCACTAGCATTACACTTAAACATACTTATTAAAAGTGTACTTAAATTTCATACAATTTTATAGTAATTTCGTATAATCGTTCAAAATGCACTTGGAGTTGTTTTTAAGATGAAGCATTGTTTTTTTATGAAACTGATTGTGAGTGATCAAGTACACTATAAGTATAGTTTCAATGCCATTAATGAGTTTCAAAGTACTTTCTGAATTATTGTCTGCGGTGTAAGCCTATCATCCACCATGGGACCTTCAGAGCCATTTGTTCCATCAACATTTTTAACAGCATCCGCCTACGAGACTCTCTGAACTGACTTTGGCAACCTCAATTTTTTACATCTTTATTTTTTTTTTGTACCCCTTTTTCTCCTCAATGGTAGTTAGTCTTGTCCCATCTCTGGATCTCCCGTACGGACTCGGGAGAGGCGAAGGTCGAGAGCCGTGTGTCCTCCGAAACACGACCTGACAAGCCGCGCTGCTTATTGACACATTGCTCGCTTAACCCAGAAGCCAATGTGTCAGAGGAAACACCGTACAGCTGACGACCGAAGTCAAGGTGCATGAGCCCAGCCTGCCACAATGGGACAAGGTCATCCCAGCCTGACACAATCGGACAAGGACATCCCAGCCTGCCAAGCCCTCCCCTAACCCGGACGACGCTGGTCCAATTGTGCGCCGCCTAATGGGTCTCTCGGTAGTGGCCGGCTATGACACAGCCAAAGATCGAACCCGTATCTGTAGTGACGCCTCTAGCACTGCGATGCAGTTTCTTAGACCGCTGCGCCTCTCGGGAGGCCCTGGCAACCTCAATTTCTGTCACTGTTTTCGGATATTCCAAGGATTTAGCTTCATGGTCTTCACCACCGTTACAACACTTTTCTCCCATGTCACCCTGCTCCTCCGTTACAACACTTTTCTCCCATGTCACCCTGCTCCTCCGTACACTCCACTGGCTTCCAATTGAAGCACGCATCCACTACAAGACCATGTTACTTCCCTACGGAGCAGCAAGAGGAACTGCCCCTCCCTAACTTCGCCAAAATAAATAAGTCCATCATGATCTAACACACATTTGACCCCCCCCCCCCCCCCCCCCCCCCCCCCCCCCCCCGTACTGACTCTGACTTTGCCAATATCTACTTTATTGAGGAATAATGTACATACTATGACTGTGGTATGTGGTTGTTCCACCTAGCTGTCTTAAGATGAATGCACTAACTGTAAGTTGCTCTGCATAAGAGCATCTGCAAAATGACAAATAAAAAAATACGTCAGTCATTCCCACAATGATCTAAATTGGAGCAGTTGTCACTGTAAATTGAGAAATTATGTGAGTAAACTGAGCAATAATAAGATTGTGTTATGAAACCAAGGTAGATGACAAAGTATGATGGAAAAAGCTTTTGAATACTTTAAATGTGCAGAAAGACTAATTCAACTCCATTTTTCATTGAATCAGATGGCTCATTTATCACAAAACCTTTTGATGTTGCCAATTACTTGAATGACTATTTCTTTGGTAAAGTAGGCAAACTTAGACATGAAATGCCAACAAGCTGTGAGACATCATATTCATACATAAAAGACTAAATAATGAAAGAAAAGCATTGTCATTTTGAATTCTGTAAAGTTGGTGAGGTGGAAAAACTGTTCTTCAATAATGAGAAACCACCTACTATTGATACAGAGGATGGTAGAGGACCACATTTCCACTCCTATTTGTAATTCTTTATCTGAGAAAATGTTTGCCTTCAGACCTGAAGGGCAGCCGTAGTCAATCCGTTACCCAAGAATGGTAAAGCACCCTTTACTGGTTCTAACAGCCAACCAATCAGCTTGCTGCTGACTCTTAGCACACTTTGGGATTTTTTTGAACAGCTACAAAAGAAGCTGTGCTTCTACACCTGCATTGCTTGCTGTTTGGGGTTTTAGGCTGGGTTTCTGTACAGCACTTTGAGATATCAGCTGATGTACGAAGGGCTATATAAATACATTTGATTTGATTTTGATTTGATTTGAATACAATTTCTTTTGTAAACAAAATTAACAACACTTTTAGCATGTTAACAGAGAAGGGTACTCAGTATGTACTGCACTGACACAAATCCCTGATGATTGGTTGAAATAAATTGATAATAAGAAGATGGTGGGAGCTGTACTTTTAGATTTCAGTGCGGACCTAGAAAAAAATGCAACTGGCCCAGAACAGAGAGGCACGTCTTGCTCTTCACTGTCATCCGAAGGCTAATATCAATACTACTGTATGCATGCCAGTCTCTCTTGGCTAAAAGTAGATGAGCGAGTGACTGCATCCCTTCCTATTTTTATAAGAAACAATGTGTTAAATTCCAAATCATTTGCATTGCCAACTTACACACAGCTCTGGCACACACACTTACCCTACCAGACATGCCACCAGGGGTCTTTTCCCAGTTCCCAAATCCAAGAAAGCATACAATATTATGTAGAGACATTATTGAATGGAACTCCCTTCCATCTCAGATTTTCAAGTGAACAGCAAATCTGGTTTAAAAAAAACAGATAAAGCCAAACTTCACGGCACAATTGGGCTCCCGAGTGGTGCAGCGGTCTAAGACACTGCATCTTAGTGCTAGAGACGTCACTACAGACACCATGGTTTGAATCCAGGCTGTATCACAACCGGCCGTGATTGGGAGTCCCATAAGGCGGCGCACAATTGGTCCGGGTTTGGCCTGTGTAGGCCATCATTTTAAATAAGAATTTGTTCTTAACTGACTTGCCGGTTAAATAAAGGTAAAATAATAAATGCCTCCCCTATTTGACCTAGATATGTTGTGTGCATGTACCGGTATGTTGGCTATGTGTGACATTTTACATTTATGAAGCTCTGTCCTTGAGCGGTTCTTGTCTTGTCTATTAATGTTCTGTATTATGTCATGTTTCATGTTTTGACCCCAGGAAGAGCAGCTGCTGCATTCACAACAGCTAATGGGGATCCTAATAAAATGCTAATAATATCTCACATTTTCCCATTCTGCAGACACTTGATACATGTCCAAACATTTTACAGTGGTTACATTGCAAATGTTTGGATACAAAGGCTCTCACAGGACAGTACACATAAAAATGTAAAATAAAACAAGAGACACTCTTCTCTTTCTTGCCATTTACCACATGATTCATCCTTAGTGCATTGTCCACTCCAGGAACATTCTTAAGTATAGCAATGTCGACTCCTGAAATGACTCCCTTGACAAGTACCTTTCTCTGTAGATGAAAGGACGACACTGCAAATCCATCAATTCGGGTGAGACCCAACACACACGTTTTTACCGGGGCCCATAGAGCACTACAGAAGCATTAGGGTGCCATTTGGGACACATACAAGCTATCTCAAAGGCTACTGGTTGAAACGTCCCCTTTAGAACCACTATTAGTCTATGTATGTGTTACAACCACTGCTCTAGACCAGGGAAGTGTTCAGTCCAAACGGTTAGAAACTGCTCAGGTGTAGAAGCACGGTGGCTCGGAAAAACTCCCTAGAAAGGCCAAAACCTAGGAAGAAATCTAGAGAGGAACCAGGCTATGAGGGGTGGCCAGTCCTCTTCTGGCTGTGCAAGGTGGAGATTATAACAGAACATGGCCAAGATGTTCAAATGTTCATAAATGACCAGCATTGTCAAATAATAGTAATCACAGTGAACAGGTCAGGGTTCCATAGCCGCAGGCAGAACAGTTGAAGCTGGAGCAGCAGCACGGCCAGGTGGACTAGGGACAACAAGGAGTCATCATGCCAGGTAGTCCTGAGGCATGGTCCTCCGAGAGAAAGAAAGAGAGAATTAGAGAGAGCATACTTACATTTACACAGGACGCCAGATAAGACAGGAGAATACTCCAGATATAACAGACTGACCCTAGCCCCCCGACAAACTACTGCACCAGTAATACTGGAGGCTGAGACAGGAGGGATCAGGAGACACTGTGGCCCCATCCGATGATACCCCCGTCAGGGAAGTGTTCTGTCCAAACGGTTAGAAACAGCTCTAGGTCAGGGAAGTGTCCAGTCCAAATGGTTAGAAACTGCTCTAGACCAGGGAAGTGTTCAGCCAAAACAGTGAGAAACTGCACTAGACCAGGGAAGTGTTCAGTCCAAACAGTTAGAAACTGCTCTAGACCAGGGAAGTTTTCAGTGCAAACAGTTAGAAACTGCTCTAGACCAGGGAAGTGTTCAGTCCAAACAGTTAGAAACTGCTCTAGACCAAGGAAGTGTTCAGCCAAAACGGTGAGAAACTGCTCTAGGCCATGGAAGTGTTCAGCCCAAACGGTGAGAAACTGCTCTAGACCAGGGAAGTGTTCAGTCCAAACAGTTAGAAACTGCTCTAGACCAGGGAAGTTTTCAGTCCAAACAGTTAGAAACTGCTCTAGACCAGGGAAGTGTTCAGTCCAAACAGTTAGAAACTGCTCTAGACCAAGGAAGTGTTCAGTCCAAACGGTGAGAAACTGCTCTAGGCCAGGGAAGTGTTCAGTCCAAACAGTTAGAAACTGCTCTAGACCAGGGAAGTTTTCAGTCCAAACAGTTAGAAACTGCTCTAGACCAGGGAAGTGTTCAGTCCAAACAGTTAGAAACTGCTCTAGACCAAGGAAGTGTTCAGTCCAAACGGTGAGAAACTGCTCTAGGCCAGGGAAGTGTTCAGCCCAAACGGTGAGAAACTGCTCTAGACCAGGGAAGTGTTCAGCCCAAACGGTTAGGAACTTGTACAGTAGTCAGACCCTCACTGGACACTAGAATGTTTCTCATAGGCTACTAACATCTGTAGAAGAAATGATCATACTTTAATACTTTAATTCCCTCTCTTTCGCTCTCTTTCTCTCTCTTTGTCTCTTTCATTCTCCCTTTCTCTGTAATGCAGGTGTGTCAAACATGTGGCCTTCAAGGGGGTCCAATTGGCCTGCGGGTGGTTTCAGTTAAAATAAATAAAATATATATTATTTTAGAATTATATTTTTTTAATGAATAAAATTAAACCAATTTAAAACTTTATTGTATCCAGCTCGCTAATAATAACTGAAATGAAAGCTAGACAACAAGGGACCATCAATGTTAAATAAAACAATAATTGGGTATGTTTTTAAGACCTCATTGAAAACCGAATGCAGCCCCCTGTGCAAAATGAATTTGACACCACTGCTCTAATGCTTGCACTGCTCCTCCCTTCCTGTCAACCTCTCTCTCAATATTTCTCCCTCCCTTCCTGTCAACCTCTCTCTCAATATTTCTCACTCCCTCTCCCTCTTACATTGAACCACAGGGTTGGTTTGCTCCCTCGGTCAAGTGGAACCCCACAGTGATGCTGCATGTGAACGTCACTTGGAAGCAACCCAACACTTGCTGTGATCAAATCTCAAATCTCAGATCTCAGATTTCATTTGAGGATGACCCCTATCTGGGCTGCTGTGTCTGATCGGCCATGACCTAAAAAATTCCTCCGTTGCTTTGATGTCTCTCACGAACAATGGTCTCAAACACAGAAGCTCTTGGGAATGATGCAGGCCTGAGCACTTCTGTGAGGAACCATATGGGTGGCTGCTGTTTTGGAGGATATGGAGTTGAGAAGAAAAAAAAAAAATATATATATATATATATACATCTCTCATGAAAGCAACAAAGTATGAGGCTTAGGACCTGCTTTAAAAGGCAGTTTGAGCAGCTCTCAGATTGTCAGAAAGGGAGTTCTTAAGGCGTGGTGCGTGGGAGAAAAAGGCCCCGCCCCTGTTGTGTAGAGCCAGGTCCTGGGGGCATGGGGCACTACTGACAGTCAAGGCGATGAAGACTACACTTCCAGCCTGGCTGCATCTTTTGCACTCTTGTGTAGATTGCGTTCTAGTTGATAAGCGATGGATACAATTAGCTAGTGAATAATATTAGTTATTTAGGTCATAGATCGTTTCTTGATTATATAAATGTATATCCACTCTAGGGACCTTTTCCACCGAAGGTCATATTTTCGACATGCTTTTATGTACACATTTAAAGTATACTAGTCTGTCAGCTTGCATGTTTCTTTGCAAAAAATGAAAGTACACTAGAATCTGTTATTGACAGCTATCAGCTACCATTATCTTTGACATCAGCTCCACACACAGACACAATTTTTCATGGAGATATGACCTGATCTAACCTCTATGAAGTTAATCTGTTCACAACAGACAGAGTGACATCACAGCATGATAAAAAAGAGAGGGGTTATGTCTTATCTCTATCTTGTAACTCCTGCAGGAGAGACAACTGTTGAACAAAGCTAATTTAACAAAGCTAATTTGAGAACAAGGCTACCTAAATTCTACCAGCACATTGATTGTTGTACCCGCTTGAGCAAAACACTGGACCATGGTCTGGGGGAAAACACACGCTATGCTGCTTCCATCATTCTCATTGCTAATATCACAGCTGCACCAGGATAAAAATAGTCAGTAAATGCTTATGTTTTCCATATCAATAGAAGTAGGGTTCAAGTGGGGATGTGATTCTGTTCAGCTGGATATCATTGCAAATTAAATGACATGGGATTAACAGGAAATTGCATACATTTTGTTGCTGCATGGTGTGTCTTGCCTCAACAATCAAAGTGAATACCAAAATCGTGTTGTATTACATCTGCACCACCAACAGGATTGGATACTCAGCGGACTTATTCCTAACCCATCTGTGACAACAGTATGCCTAAATTCCAAAAGTGAAAGTGTGCAAGGTTGAATCTTATCCTCTGAAAGCCCTCAAAGTTCTCAAAATTATTTTTTACAGCCTTATATCAGTGTAGAAATAGTGCATTTAGGAGCTACCATCAATTACTAACTTGAGCCTAATTTCAGACTGTCCCTGATGCTTATGTAACCTGTAACCTATAGGTACTGTATGTATCAGAGTTAGCAACCAGTGTTTGATGTTTGTTAGGAGTGAGGTATCTACCCACTGGGGGGGACACTAGTTGAATGCACGTATAGGTAGTTCTGATGATGTTTTTTTTTGTTTTTTTGATTGATGTAACAACCTGTTAGTCAATTTAGGCATAGCAGTCAGACATCTTTTGTCCTCGTCTTGTCGTGTCCCGTATATACACTGCTCAAAAAAATAAAGGGAACACTTAAACACAATGTAACTCCAAGTCAATCACACTTCTGTGAAATCAAACAGTCCACTTAGGAAGCACCACTGATTGACAATACATTTCACATGCTGTTGTGCAAATGGAATAGACAACAGGTGGAAATTATAGGCAATTAGCAAGACACCCCCAATAAAGGAGTGGTTCTGCAGGTGATAACCACAGACCATCAGTTCCTATGTTTCCTGGCTGATGTTTTGGTCACTTTTGAATGCTGCCGGTGCTTTCACTCTAGTGGTAGCATGAGACGGAGTCTACAACCCACACAAGTGGCTCAGGTAGTACAGCTCATCCAGGATGGCACATCAATGTGAGCTGTGGCAAGAAGGTTTGCTGTGTCTGTCAGCGTAGTGTCCAGAGCATGGAGGCGCTACCAGGAGACAGGCCAGTACATCAGGAGACGTGGAGGAGGCCGTAGGAGGGCAACAACCCAGCAGCAGGACCGCTACCTCCGCCTTTGTGCAAGGAGGATCAGGAGGAGCACTGCCAGAGCCCTGCAAAATGACCTCCAGCAGGCCACAAATGTCGATGTGTCTGCACAAACAGTCAGAAACAGACTCCATGAGAGTGGTATGAGGGCCCGACGTCCACAGGTGGGGGTTGTGCTTACAGCCCAACACCGTGCAGGACGTTTGGCATTTGTCAGAGAACACCAAGATTGGCAAATTCGCCACTGGCGCCCTGTGTTCTTCACAGATGAAAGCAGGTTCACACTGAGCACATGTGACAGACGTGACAGAGTCTGGAGACGCCGTGGAAAATGTTCGGTTGCCTGCAACATCCTCCAGCGTGACCGGTTTGGCGGTGGGTCAGTCGTGGTGTGGGGTGGCATTTCTTTGGGGGGCCGCACAGCCCTCCATGTGCTCGCCAGAGGTAGCCTGACTGCCATTAGGTACCGAGATGAGACCCGCTGACCCTTTGTGAGACCATATGCTGGTGCGGTTGGCGCTGGGTTCCTCCTAATGCAAGACAATGCTAGACCTCATGTGGCTGGAGTGTGTCAGCAGTTCCTGCAAGAGGAAGGCATTGATGCTATGGACTGGCCCGCCCGTTCCCCAGACCTGAATCCAATTGAGCACATCTGGGACATCATGTCTCGCTCCATCCACCAACGTTGCCACGTTGCACCACAGACTGTCCAGGAGTTGGCGGATGCTTTAGTCCAGGTCAGGGAGGAGATCCCTCAGGAGACCATCCCTCACCTCATCAGGAGCATGCCCAGGCATTGTAGGGAGGTCATACAGGCACTTGGAGGCCACACACACTACTGAGCCTCATTTTGACTTGTTTTAAGGACATTACATCAAAGTTGGATCAGCCTGAGGTGTGGTTTTCCACTTGAATGACTCCAAATCCAGACCTCCATGGGTTGATAAATTTGATTTCCATTGATAATTTTTATGTGATTTTGTTGTCAGCACATTCAACTATGTAAAGAAAAAAGTATTTAATACGAATATTTCATTCATTCTAGGATGTGTTATTTTAGTGTTCCCTTTATTTTTTTGAGCAGTGTATATATATTTACAACTTTCTTCGCATACCTTTTTATATATATATTTTCTTTTCCATAAACTAATCTTCAAAACACTCTCCTGCAACCCACCTCACCAATTTATATATTTTTTAAAATAAAGTATTATTTACCTCAAATCTGTAATCCTTCATAGAAGCTAGCCAGAAGCTAAACAGAAGCTAATCCAGAAGCTAGCCTGAAGCTAACCAGAAGCTAATCAGAAGCTAGCCAGAAGCTAGTTAGCTTCTTTACTGGCTAATCATTAGAATTCAGCTAATCACGGTTTGTGGTCATCAGCTATCCTTTAGCTCGAAAATCTATCACCAGTTTTGTACGGCGCGGCTCGGACCGGAACATACCGGACCTATTTTTCTCTTCATGTCCCCGGATTTCTACCGCAAGCTCTGGACATTTATACCTGGATCTCGCAGCTAGCTAGCTGCTATCCGTGTGACTATCGGCTTACGTCGATTCCAGAGCAAACATCAATTATTCCGGAGCTAGACAGCTGAAGAGTTCCATCAGTAACTCCTGGGGTGCAATCACCTATCCGGAACCGTTTTACTGCCAATGTGGAGCCCCACTGGGCCTTCACAACTGGACTACCGACGTTATCTGCCCGAGGGAGTTATCCAGCTGGCTCCTCCATCGCGACGTTACCTGAATGCCCATCTGCGGTCCGCTAATCGTTAGCTGTCTTATCGGCTGCTATCTGACTAGACCTATCGGACTATTTTTTTTTTACATTTTCTTGGGCCTCTATAACTATATCTATTTTTGTATTTTTTATTTTATTTTGCGAATTGGATTGATCCCCTCTACCACACGGAACCCCACTAATCCTACCGACGGAAACGCACGAGGTGGATAAAAATGCTAGCTGTCTGAATCGCCATGACCCCAGCCAACCTCACTACTCACTGGACCTTTTTGATCACTCGACTAAGCATGCTTCTCCTTAATGTCAATATGCCTTGTCCATTGCTATTCTGGTTAGTGTTTATTGGCTTATTTCACTGTAGAGCCTCTAGTCCTGCTCACTATACCTTATCCAACCTATTAGTTCCACCACCCACACATGCGATGACATCTCCTGGTTTCAATGATGTTTCTAGAGACAATATCTCACTCATCATCACTCAATACCTAGGTTTACCACCACTGTATTCACATCCTACCATACCTTTGTCTGTACATTATACCTTGAAGCTATTTTATCGCCCCAGAAACCTCCTTTTACTCTCTGTTCCAGACGATCTAGACGACCAATTCTCATTGCTTTTAGCCATACCCTTATCCTACTCCTCCTCTTTTCCTCTGGTGATGTAGAGGTGAATCCAGGCCCTGCCGTGCCTAGTTCCACTCGTATTCCCCAGGCGCTCTCTTTTGATGACTTCTGTAACCGTAATAGCCTTGGTTTCATGCATGTTAACATTAGAAGCCTCCTCCCTAAGTTTGTTTTATTCACTGCTTTAGCACACTCTGCCAACCCAGATGTTCTAGCTGTGTCTGAATCCTGGCTTAGGAAGACCACCAAAAATTCTGAAATTTTCATCCCAAACTACAACATTTTCAGACAAGATAGAACTGCCAAAGGGGGCGGTGTTGCAATCTACTGCAAACAATTTGAACTTCAACTTTTAAAAAAAACAAGTCTCTCACCGTTGCCGCCTGCTATAGACCACCCTTTGCCCCCAGCTGTGCTCTGGACACCATATGTGAACTGATTCATCCTATGGCGTTCTGCATTGGCATCGAACAGCCCCTGTGATATGCAACTTTTCAGGGAAGCTAGAAACCATTATACACAGGCAACACCAACTCATAAAAGTTCTGTGACACTGTAAAGTCCATGGAGAATAAGAACACCTCCTTCCAGCTGCCCACTGCACTGAAGATAGGAAACACTGTCACCACTGATAAATCCACTATAATTGAGAATTTCAATAAGCATTTTTCTACGGCTGGCCATGCTTTCCACCTGGCTTACCCCTACCCCGGTCAACAGCACTGCACCCCCCACAGCAACTCACCCAAGCCTTCCCCATTTCTCCTTCTCCCAAATCCAGTCAACTGATGTTCTGAAAGAGCTGCAAAATCTGGACCCCTACAAATCAGCCGGGCTAGACAATCTGGACCCTTTCTTTCTAAAATGATCTGCCGAAATTGTTGCCACCCCTATTACTAGCCTTTTCAACCTCTCTTTCGTGTCGTCTTGAGATTCCCAAAGATTGGAAAGCAGCTGCGGTCATCCCCCTCTTCAAAGGGGGACACACTCTTGACCCAAACTGCTACAGACCTATATCTATCCTACCCTGCCTTTCTAAGGTCTTCGAAAGCCAAGTCAACAAACAGATTACCGACCATTTCGAATCTCACCATAACTTCTCTACTATGCAATCTGGTTTCAGAGCTGGTCATGGGTGCACCTCAGCCACGCTCAAGGTCCTAAACGATATCTTAACCGCCATCGATAAGAAACATTACTGTGCAGCCGTATTCATTGATCTGGCCAAGGCTTTCGACTCTGCCAATCACCACATTATCATCGGCAGACTCGACAGCCTTGATTTCTCAAATGATTGCCTCGTCTGGTTCACCAACTACTTCTCTGATAGAGTTAAGTGTGTCAAATCGGAGGGTCTGCTGTTCGGACCTTTGGCAGTCTCTATGGGGGTGCCACAGGGTTCAATTCTTGGACCGACTCTCTTCTCTGTATACATCAATGATGTTGCTCTTGCTGCTGGTGAGTCTCTGATCCACCTCTATGCAGACGACACCATTCTGTATACTTCTGGCCCTTCTTTGGGCACTGTGTTAACAACCCTCCAGGCAAGCTTCAATGCCATACAAATCTCCTTCCGTGGCCTTCAATTTCTCTTAAATACAAGTAAAACTAAATGCATGCTCTTCAACCGATCGCTGCCTGCACCTGCCCGCCTGTCCAACATCACTACTCTGGACGGCTCTGACTTAGAATACGTGGACAACTACAAATACCTAGGTGTCTGGTTAGACTGTAAACTCTCCTTCTAGACCCACATCAAGCATCTCCAATCCAAAGTTAAATCTTGAATTGGCTTCCTATTTCGCAACAAAGCATCCTTCACTCATGCTGACAAACATACCCTTGTAAAACTGACCATCCTACCAATCCTCGACTTCAGCGATGTCATTTACAAAATAGCCTCCAATACCCTACTCAACCAATTGGATGCAGTATATCACAGTGCCATCCGTTTCGTCACCAAAGCCCCATATACTACCCACCATTGCAACCTGTATGCTCTCGTTGGCTGGCCCTCGCTTCATACTCGTCGCCAAACCCACTGGCATCTACAAGACCCTGCTAGGTAAAGTCCCCCCTTATCTCAGCTCGCTGGTCACCATAGCATCACCCACCTGTAGCACGCGCTCCAGCAGGTATATCTCTCTGGTCACCCCCAAGACCAATTCTTTCTTTGGCCGCCTCTCCTTCCAGTTCTCTGCTGCCAATGACTGGAACGAACTACAAAAATCTCTGAAACTGGAAACACTTATCTCCCTCACTAGCTTTAAGCACCAGCTGTCAGAGAAGCTCACAGATTACTGCACCTGTACATAGCCCATCTATAATTTAGCCCAAACAACCAGCTCTTTCCCTACCCTATTTATTTTATTTATCTATTTTGCTCCTTTGTACCCCATTATTTTTTATTTCTACTTTGCACTTTCTTCCACTGCAAATCAACCATTCCAGTGTTTTACTTGCTATATTGTATTTACTTCGCCACCATGGCCTTTTTTTTGCCTTTACCTCCCTTATCTCACCTCATTTGCTCACATCGTATATAGACTTGTTTCTACTGTATTATTGACTGTATGTTTGTTTTACTCCATGTGTAACTCTGTGTCGTTGTATGTGTCGAACTGCTTTGCTTTATCTTGGCCAGGTCACAATTGTAAATTAGAACTTGTTCTCAACTTGCCTACCTGGTTAAATAAAGGTGAAATAAAAAAAGTTAGAAGTTTTACCCTAATTTCAATGTTTACAATGATGGTTGAAATGAGATGAAAATAGTACTGGTTGATAAAAAAATTTAAAGTCCAATGTATTCTCCCTGTTGATTCCATGTCAAAATGCGTTGACAAATTAAATTGAAAGAATGTTGATTCAACCAGTGTGTGCCCAGTGGGTAGTGTGTGTCTCGTCTTTGAAATGTAACCAGAGTAAAGTTGAGATCAAAGAGTAAAGGAAAAATCTACCTCAAAGGAAGGCAGGCGATGAGTCAGGGTCAAGGGTCATAGGGCATGGCCGTTTGTTCACAGGGAGCCGTGAGGATGCCTCTGGGGACTCTCACTACGGAGCTGACAGGATATTAAAATAAATGGTATCTGGGACACTCTGTTCTGATGGGTGATTTATTACAACACATGGGTGGAACTGCCTCTATGTTGAGTTGATGGGAGATTTAAGTCTTAAGAAGTTGTGGAGTGTTGAAGAATGGGGTGGGATGGTAAATGTCAAGGGAGAGGAGGACAGGAGAAGAGATTTTCGGAGGGTCTTCCACAAGGTCTGTGTGTGTGACTGTGACTGTGTTTGACTGTGTGCGTGCTTGAGTGGCTGTGTGTATGTATACAACTTGTTTGTGTGTGTGCATTAGTCTTTTTGACTTGAATCACAAGATGGTATATTGTTTCTGGCTCATACCTCAGTCATTGTCAATCACGTGTCCAATTGCATAACCACCTTTCAGAACAAAGAGGTTTGTTCTCAAAGGTGGTAGGCTGCATTGCTCTTCCAAGTTCTTCTATGGGGGCCACATTGATGATGATTGCAGCCGAGGGGCAGTTAGCAGTCACTTTGTGTTTGGACAGATTTCACCAGCTCCTCGTAACATGCAGTTAGCATGTTGAAGTTAGTTAATTAATTGTTAGTTGTAGCATGTTGAAGTTAGTTGTTGTAAATTGTGAATTGTAAGTTAGAAGTTAGTTGTTAGCATGTTGAAGTTAGTTCATTGCTGTGGTCAAAATAATAGTTATTTTCTGGGTTTCTTCACTCTAAAGCTCTGTGGTATACACTTCACTTTTCATTCCTTTGATGTAATCATCTGGGATAGTTTGATAATGGTAATTATGTTGACTGGCATTTAACATCTCTCTGTAACCTCCAATGTCCTAGAGGGCTGAAGATGTACTTTATGTATGTTTTGCAAGACTGACATACATGTTGAGCCTTGTTAGTTCTGAAGAACAGATTATATAATTTGTTCACTCACCATGAGGATACAGAAATGCGTAGGGGGATTTATCAAAAAGTATTTTTCCTGATAGTTCAACCAAAATGTATGTTTTGGATCAAATTCCTCTCACCTTGAGTTGTGTCTGTAGGTCAGTAGTGATAGCATCCACAATATTTTTTTTTTTTGCCACAGCCAAGAGTTAGCATTAGCATTGTCCCTCCAAAATGTATGTAATACATGGTACCGACGTAAGCAAAACTGCGTTGCAAGCCGAAACTTCCTCAAAAACATTTCAAACTAACTTCGACAGGGCTTTTTAAACTTGCAAACTGCTGAAATAATCGCTGAAATCTTGTTTCTTAAAACTGGAACTATTTCCTCATGTAGCCTGCCAGCCACTTCTGTTTCTGTCATTTGCTGTATCATGGACAACAAAGTTGTGTTATATTGTATTCCATTAGCCACTCAAACGCAGATTGATTACCTGCTGTGAGCAAACTCACCAGTGGCTTAATGGACGGGGCTTATCATGCTAACCCCTGGCTGGGGCAAAAGTGAACAACATATGATTGTGGATGCTGTTACTTCTGGCCTAAAGATACAACTCAAAGTTTTAACCCAAACATACATTTTGGATAAACTATCCCTTTAATCATAGATTCCTATTGACCTGTTTGTTATCTTGATTTTGGCATCATGACCAGGTGTCATTGAAGGAGATATTCATCACATTCCAATGGTAAAACTGGGGGAAATGTCCCCCCGTCCCCGGTCCCCAGTGAAAGTTGTGCCCCTGGTTATTAACCATGCAAAGGTTACCTTGATTGAAAACTGCATCCTCTCAGTCAATGATACAACAGCCTATTTACAAAGCGATTGTGGAGGGAGTGGGATTTTAATGGAAACAGATTTTAAAACTGTACCAGTGGAATTTCACATTTTATTTGTTCATATTAAGTTGATAAAATTATTCAGTTGGAAAATGAACATCAAAACAATTGAATATGCTAAATATGAAAAACAAAAACATTATAAATCAATACTTTGCCTGCAGAAAAGGATGTTGGATAATATGCTGATTATTTTTAATATACTTTTTTTTAAAGCATACTTTAAATGTCCAAAGGATATATTAAAGTTAAATATACCTTTTTGAAGAATACTTAAGTATATATTCTTGATTTATGAAAAAGCATGTTTCGCAGCTGTGCATGTTCCCGTATGTAGAATAAACAATCAATTTCATTGTCAACTTTCTCTTTTTCTTCACTCTTCTGAACAAAAATTTAGCAAGAACTTTGAAACTCATTAATGTCATTGAAACTATACTTATAGCGTACTTGTCATCATACTCCCTCATCATACTTACTCCCTTATCCTACTCCTCCTCTGCTCCTCTTGTGATATCGAGGTGAATCCAGGCCCTGCAGTGCCTAGCTCCACTCCTATTCCCGAGGCGCTCTCTTTTGATGACTTCTGTAACCGTAATAGCCTTGGTTTCATGCATGTTAACATTAGAAGCCTCCTCCCTAAGCTTGTTTTATTCACTGTTTTAGCACACTCTGCCAACCCGGATGTTCTAGCCGTGTCTGAATCCTGGTTTAGGAAGACCACCAAAAATTCAGAAATGTTCATCCCAAACTACAACATTTTCAGACAAGATAGAACGGCCAAAGGGGGCGGTGTTGCAATCTACTTCAGAGATAGCCTGCAGAGTTCTGTCCTACAATCCAGGTCTGTACCCAAACAATTTATACTTTTACAAATCCACCTCTCTAAAAACAAGTCTCTCACTGTTGCCACCTGCTATAGACCACCCTCTGCCCCCAGCTGTGCTCTGGACACCATATGTGAACTGATTGTCCCCCCATCTATCTTCAGAACTCGTGCTGCTAGGCGACCTAAACTGGAACATGCTTAACACCCCAGCCATCCTACAATCTAAGCTTGATGCCCTCAATCTCACACAAATGATCAATGAACCTACCAGGTACCACCCCAAAGCCGTAAACACGGGCACCCTCATCGATATCATCCTAACCAACTTTGGATTGGATAAGAAACAATACTGTGCAGCCGTATTCATTGACCTGGCCAAAGCTTTGGACTCTGTCAATCACCACATCCTCATCGGCAGACTCGATAGCCTTGGTTTCTCAAATGATTGCCTCGCCTGGTTCACCAACTATTTCTCTGATAGAGTTAAGTGTGTCAAATCGGAGGGCCTGTTGTCCGGGCCTCTGGCAGTCTCTATGGGGGTGCCACAGGGTTCAATTCTCGGACCGACTCTCTTCTCTGTATACATCAACGATGTCGCTCTTGCTGCAGGTAAGTCTCTGATCCACCTCTACGCAGACGGCACCATTCTGTATACTTCTGGCCCTTCTTTGGACTCTGTGTTAACAACCCTCCAGACGAGCTTTAATGCCATACAACTCTCCTTCCGTGGACTCCAATTGCTCTTAAATACAGGTAAAACTAAATGCATGCTCTTCAACCGATTGCTGCCTGCACCTGACCGCCTGTCCAACATCACTACTCTGGACGGTTCTGTCTTAGAATATGTGGACAACTACAAATTCCTAGGTGTCTGGTTAGACTGTAAACTCTCCTTCCAGACTCACATCAAACATCTCCAATCCAAAGTTAAATCTAGAATTGGCTTCCTATTTCGCAACAAAGCCTCCTTCACTCATGCTGCCAAACATACCCTTGTAAAATTGACCATCCTACCGATCCTCGACTTCGGCGACGTCATATACAAAATAGCCTCCAATACCCTACTCAATAAATTGGATGCAGTCTATCACAGTGCCATCCATCTTTTTTGTCACCAAAGCCCCATATACTACCCACCACTGCGACCTGTATGCTCTCGTTGGCTGGCCCTCGCTTCATACTCGTCGCCAAACCCACTGGCTCCAGGTCATCTACAAGACCCTGCTAGGTAAAGTCCCCCCTTATCTCAGATCGCTGGTCACCATAGCAGCACCCACCTGTAGCACGTGCTCCAGCAGGTATATCTCTCTGGTCACCCCCAAAACCAATTCTTACTTTGGCCACCTGTCCTTCCAGTTCTCTGCTGCCAATGACTGGAACGAACTACAAAAACACTTATCCCCTCACTAGCTTTAAGCACCAGCTGTCAGAGCAGCTCACAGATTACTGCACCTGTACATAGCCCATCTATAATTTAGCCCAAACAACTACCTCCCCCTACTGTATTTATTTATTTTGCTCCTTTGCACCCCCAATATTTCTATCTCTACTTTGCACATTCTTCCACTGCAAATCTACCATTCCAGTGTTTATTTTTTTATTTTTTTTAACTTGCTATATTGTTTTTACTTCACCACCATGGCCTTTTTTGCCTTTACCTCCCTTATCTCACCTCATTTGCTCACATCGTATACAGACTCATTTTTCTACTGTATTATTGACTGTATGTCTGTTTTACTCCATGTGTAACTCTTTGTTGTTGTTCGTGTCGAACTGCTTTGCTTTATCTTGGCCAGGTCCCAATTGTAAATGAGAACTTGTTCTCAACTAGCCTACCTGGTTAAATAAAGGTGAAATAAAATAAAGAAAAATCATGAGCAGAGTTTAATCAAAAACTATGCTTCAACTTTAAGAACAACTCCAAGTGTATTTTGAATAAATATACAACATTTTGATTAAATTGTATGACATTTAAGTACACTTTTAATACGTGTGTTTAATATGGCTTATATCCCGCTAACGGGATCGATATGACAACAGCCAGTGAAAGTGCAGGGCGCCAAATTCAAAACAACAAAAATCTCATCATTAAAATACATAGAAGTGTTTTACACCATTTTAAAGATAAACTTGTTGTTAATCCCACCACAGTGTCCGATTTCAAAAAGGGTTTACGACGAAAGTACAGCAAACGATTATGTTAGGTCTGCACCTAGTCAGAAAAACACAGCCAAAGAGAGGAGTCACAAAAAGCAGAAATAGAGAAAGTTAATCACTAACCTTTGATGATCTTCATCAGATGACACTCATAGGACTTCATGTTACACAATACATGTATGTTTTGTTCAATAAAGTTCATATTTATATCCAAAAATCTCAGTTTACATTGACACGTTACGTTCAGTAATGTTTTGCTTCCGAAACATCCGGTGATTTTGCAGAGAGCCACATCAATTTTCAGAAATACTCATCATAAATGTTGATGAAAATACAGGTGTTATGCATGGAACTTTAGATAAACTTCTCCTTAATGCAACCGCTGTGTCAGACTTCAAAAAATATTTACCGAAAAAGTACACCATGCAATAATCTGAGTACAGTGCTCAGACAACAAAACAAGCCATACAGATATCCCCCATGTTGTGGAGTCAACAGAAGTCAGAAATAGCATTATAAATATTCACTTACTTTTGATGATTTTCATCAGAATGCACTCATAGGAATCCCAGTTCCACAATAAATGTTTGATTTGTTCGATAAAGTCCATCATTTATTTCCAAATACCTCCTTTTTGTTCGCGTGTTTAGTACACAATCCAAACTCATGAGGCGCGGGCAAGTCCAGACGAAAAGTCATATTACAGTTCGTAGAAACATGTCAAACGAAGTATAGAATCAATCTTTAGGATGTTTTTATCATATATTCCTTTGTCTGTAGAAATGCAATGGAATGCAGCTAACTCTCACGTGAGCACGCGTGATCAGCTCATGCCACTCTGGCAGAGCCCTGACTCATTCAGCTCTCATTCCCCCCTCCTTCACAGTAGAAGCATCAAACAAGGTTCTAAAGACTGTTGACATCTAGTGGAAGCTTTGGGAAGAGCAATATGACCCCATAGACACTGTTTATTCGATAGGCAATGACTTGAAAAACTACAAACCTCAGATTTCCCACTTCCTGGTTGGATTTTTTTCTCAGGTTTTTGCCTGCCATATGAGTTATGTTATACTCACATCATTCAAACAGTTTTAGAAACTTCAGAGTGTTGTCTATCCAAATCTACTAATAATATGCATATGTTAGCAACTGGGCCTGAGTAGCAGTCAGTTTACTCTGGGCACCTTATTCATCCAAGATACTCAATACTGCTCCCAGCCATAAGAAGTTAAAGAGCCACTGAAGATGCCGATTGGCACGTGTGTTTTTCTGTTGCTCATTAGAAAAATTAGATTTCAGTCTTGGAAGTGTGTTTCCTGACTGATTCCGAGTTTGTCTAATGATGTTTGTCCCCCATGATACACTGCAGACGTGGAAGGCTATTTCACTTCCTCAAAACCCCCAGAATCAATCTAAGATTGATCTGTAATAAAGAGATCTGTAATACATTTTTATGTTTTAGCAGTGGATGTGATAGTTGAGCAAATTTACATCTAAGGTGTTTTGTGCAGAATTTCTCAAGTAAAAAAAATGTGCAATATGTTGTCTTATGTAAACAATGTCAGAACTGCCTGGCAGGTCTGTCTCACTGTGTATGCTATTGGATCGAGGGCAATCACCACAGCTGTTCACCCCATGATAGTGGACAAATGGACAGCTTCAAATCAAAATGCAACCTTCATTTACCTGTTGTGACACACGGATGTTCCAAATTGTTTAATGCGAGACTTTATGACCAAAATGATCCTATTTACACTTTGTAGTCAATTTTGACACTAGAATAACTGTTTCTGAATAATATCCGTTTTCAAAAGCATTCGTTGCTTTTTAAAGGCAGTCGCTCTTTTAGTGTACGCCAACCCAGACGCGCCAACCGTGGGCGCCATTAGGGGCGCCAACCCAGACAGGAAGATCACAGTTACATTTCACATACGGAAATCAGTCAATTAAAATAAATTCATTAGGCCCTAATCTTTGGATTTCACAACTGGGAATGTAGATATGCATCTGTTCCTCACAGATACCTTTTTAAAAAATGGGTCTCGCAATGATTCTCAAGATCTCGTCACAGTATTTCAGTGCACTCAAATTGCCATCGATGAAATGCAATTGTGTTCATTGTCTGTAGTTTATGCCTGCCAATACCATAACCCCACCGCCACCGTGGGGCTCTCTGTTCACAACGTTGACATCAGAAAACTGCTCGCCATTCACATGGTCTGCGGTTGTGAGACCGGTTGGACGTACTTCCAAATTCTCTAAAACGACGTTGGAGACGGCTTAAGAAATGAACATTACATTCTCTGGCAACAGCTCTGGTGGACATTCCTACAGTTAGCATGCCAATTGCACGCTCACTCAAAACTTGAGACATCTGTTGCATTGTGTTGTGTGACAAAACTGCACATTTTAGAGAGGCCTTGTATTGTCCCCAACACAAGGTGCACCTGTGTAATGATCATACTGTTTAATCAGCTTCTTGATATGCCACACCCGTCAGGTGGATGGATTATCTTGGCAAAATGTGAGATTATATTTTTGTTCAGTGTGTATGAATTAGTTGTTTATTTGTAATTTATTCAAATATAAAATATTTCCACTTGGGTTCTCAAAGCAGCTCTGGAAGACATGTTATGTTGTACTTTGCCCATAAGAAATTTCGGTTATATATGTTTTACTTATAATCAATACAGTATATTATGATTAATTTAAATGACCATTGAACAGCAGCAAATCTTAGACTGTGCTTAAAAAAATTATTTGTTTTATTGTTCATGTTTAATATACACCCTCATAACTCCTACAATTATCATCCACAGGGCCCCTCTCATCTCAGCCAGCAACTCCAGGCGCAAAAGGCCATTTGTGACGCAACCCCTGTCTATTTGTCTTGCCTTTGTAGACGTCCCCCCTGAAACTTGCCCTCGTTGATCTGTAGAACTAAATCAGTTTATCTGCCAGCAGTGACGGGCATCTTCAGATCAGCTTCATGTGATTTGGCGACACAGACCGCCAGGCACCAAGCGGTCAAAGGTATTTAATGACGTTCCACTGAGTGACGTGTATAACCTCTTCATGACTATAAACAGCATGTGTTTGTGTCTTGGTGAGTCCGTGACTTAATGTATCAGTTTGAAACATCTAAAATGGTGGAAAAACCATTGGGAAAATCAGGTGAAGAACAGGAGGAAATCAGGTTTAGGTCAGGAGAAAATCAGGTGTAGGTCAGGAGAAAATCAGGTGTAGGTCAGGAGAAAATCAGGTGAAGGTCAGGAGAAAAGCAGGTGAAGGTCATGAGAAAATCTGGTGAAGGTCAGGAGAAAATCTGGTGAAGGTCAGGAGAAAATCGGGTGAGGAGCAGGAGAAGATCAGGTGACGGTCAGGAGAAGATCAGGTGACGGTCAGGAGAAGATCAGGTGACGGTCAGGAGAAAATCAGGAGAAAATCAGGAGAAGTGGGCTTGTTTGGATTTTGTGTGTTTCTGCTGATAAGAAAATATGTGTCTCACCCTAATTGATGGATTTGCTGTGTTGTCATGTTTTGATCTACGGAGCAGGGCACATGTCAAGTTAGAATGCCCGAAAAGGGTGAAAGAGATTTAGATTGCCAAAAGCAAGGGCAGTTCAGAGAGTCTCTTATGCAGAGACTGTCAAATAGGTTGAAAGAACAAATGGCTCTGAAGGTCCCATGTTGGATAGGGTTACACCGCAGCCTGTGGAGTTTGCCTATCGCCGACGGACCCAGAAATTCTTCATGTGAAGGTTGATTTTGTGGTTTTTATGTGTGCGTATGTGTTTGCGCGTTCATGTGTGCATGCAGTCGAGACCAAGAGGAGTGTGGAGGTGAAGAGGAAGGACGGTTGGACTGGACTGTATCCCAACATCTCTTGATTGACCTGCGTTCTCTTTCCTGTAATTACTCTTCTACGGGAAATTTTTATTAAATTGATGATATGAATGATAAATGTACTGTACAATTGCCCTACGATTTGCATCAGTTGAGCAATACGCCACCCAAGTAGGAGTCTACTGTGTTGACAATCAAAGGCAAGGAAAGAAACTGGGAAATGTACGGGTAAAATATCAAAGATCATACCCACAAGACATGCTAACCTCTCACCATTACCAATAACAGGAGAGGTGATCATTTTTGGGGGTGGATATGATATTTATGCCTCTAACCTTCTCAGTTATCATTACTCACAATTCATTCATTATCCATTATCATGGTAGCATCCACATTAATACGTGTTTAGAAACACATATTATTTTCTTATTTACAATAAAAGTAACTCCAATTTCACCGTTCATTTCTATTGGGTACAAAATAATCGGAAACACCAATCAAAACAAACTGCAAATGCATCCAAGAGGTTTGTAGAGGCACAAGGTTGATGTAGTCATTGCGTGCTAGGAAGATGGTACCAAATACTAATCTTTTAAATTCTTCAAATCACATACAGTGACAAGTGAACTTGTCCAAATAATGTTGGTTCCCTAAAATGGGAGACTATGTACAAAAAGTGCTGTAATTTATAAACAGTTCACCAGATACGGATGAAAATACCCTCAAATTAAGACTCATAGTCATTATATCATTTCAAATCCAAAGTGCTGGAGTACAGAGCCAAAACAACAACACGTGTCAGTGTCCAAATACATCCATCTCATCTGTCTCAATAAAGATATGAAAGAAGGGAATTCAGGAGGGAAAGACAAGGTTAGCAAGATCTGTCTCATTGGACTATGTACCTCTTTAAAAAAACAATAAAGATATGAAATAAGGGAGTTCTGTTCTCATTTATGATAAAGTATAAAGAGTGCACATTTTTACAATGTGAAACTGTGCCATAACTACAGCACATATGATGACAGACTCAACCCATCTGCTCCATGTATGATTCACTGTTACCTTTCAGAATTCAAGGTTGCGTTACAGAACGTTACATGAAGATTGATCCAATTTCCTTCTGGAAAATCATTTAATAATACGTCCAAATTCTTACACCTCAACATTTGTTTTTTTTCTCGCTTTTCCACCGAACAATAACATGCACGGACATCCTTTTCTGAAGTTAGGTATTTTCTACAGTGTTCTGTGTTACCAAAAAAAAGAACAATTGAGAAATTAATCTGGTAACATGCTTTAATGAGCTCAACAGAATCTGTAATTAATGAATTAATGCCTATGAATAGTCCGCAAACACAAATCAATTAAGGATTAATAAGAGTGATTCCTGTAGTCTATTTCGGAAGGCCTGGCTGATAAGTGAGTATGTCTGGAGTCCCTGCACCAAGCAAATAATATAAACAAATCTGGTTTATAAAGCAAAGCTGCAACGCTTACCCCAAAAAGTATATATACTTTGTTTTTTGTTTTTTACATTTGCACCCTATCCTCCTTCACTTGCTGACAGTGGGAGAAGTTCACTGTCAGCTAATGCTTGGCTTGAGTTTAGGTTTATTTTTATGATTATTTTTTATTTTTACAGGGACAGTGCAGATTAATCAACGTTTCAGTAAAAGTGCCGGTTTTAGCCAACCAGCTCATTTTAAACCGCAGTCCCTGAATAGTCCATCAGTAGATGCTCTACTATGTTTGTAATCCATCTACAGATGTTCAACAAACTATCAGCAGCATTTCAACAGCATATCTGTAGCCTGTCAGGAATATTCAAACAGTGTGTCCCTTTGTTTGCACAAATACCAAGCCCATCTATAGAGGACAAACAATAACAACAAACAATCAGGAGACTATCAGCAGCATCTCAACTGCACAATTTAACAGCAGTTGAAATAAATAGTTTGTTGATGGACTACAGACACTTTCTTGTTGAAAGTCTACAGACATGAAGATGTCACGACTTCTGCCGAAGTCGTTGCCTCTCCTTGTTCGGGCGGGGCTCGGCGGTCGACGTCACCGGTCTTCTAGCCATCATTGATCCATTTTTAATTTTCCATTGGTTTTGTCTTGTCTTCCCACACACCTGTTTTCAATCCCATTCATTACCTGTTGTGTATTTAACCCTCTGTTTCCCCTCATGTCTTTGTCAGAGATTATTTTTATTGTCAGTGTAGTTTTATGTTGTATAGGTGCACGACGGGTCCTCTTACCCATGTTTGTTTATGTCTGTACATTTTAGTGTTATGGAGCATGTTACGTGGACATTTATTAAAAGACTCCATTTACATTCCATTTTGACTCTCCTGCGCCTGACTTCCCTGCCACCTATACACACGACGCTGACAAGATGAGATGTTCCTGATAGTCTGTACATAGTTTGTAGAGGATATCCAAACAAAGCGTTTATCGAAGTCCTTGCCTCTCCATTCCCAGAACTTTTGTGTGGTGAGAATTTGAGCACAAAATGGCTGCTAGAGTTTATCACCCATGTGGCAAGTCATGGAGTCATCCCTGCAGCCAGTCCTCAGTTAGACCATTGCCCTCAAGTCAGCCCTCAAAGTCACAGGTTTGTTGTGCCTCACATATAACTGATTTTGCATTAAAGGAGTGACTTATCTGTATGTTGTTTCTCAGTGGATTGTCCAGGACTATGTACAAAAAGTGCTGTAATTTCTAGCCCGGCTTGGTTCACCAGCCCGGGTGTTGTGCACTGGCCTTAGGGGGCTATGCCTGACCTATCATACCTCGTTGCCCATCCAAATAAAATGCATGGTTGAATTAAATATTGTATGACATATTTTGTTTGTTTGTTGCTATGACACTTATGTATGATTTTGATATTCTGCCTATTTAGTTTAAATTAATAATTGTAATATTAAATAAAATATGGCTCAAGTAGGCTTATTATGACTGACAGGGTTTTAGACCTATAATAAACACATCTTAAGGCGCATGTCTCTATTTACTGCTGATTAAAGTGAATAGTAGTGGGTGGAGCATTAGGTAAACAGTGTGCCTCAGTGATCGTTCGGAAATGTCAAGTTTGAGAGTAGGCTACTGTAACGTGTTTCTTCATCGGGGTCAAAATGAATATTAGAATAATATTAATAATTAATTATGCCTCTGCTGCAACAAGGGCCACTGGGCCTCCACTATTCAAAAGCACTGCTACAGTTTCTGGTGATCATGGCAATGCAGTAGCAAGTCCACAGAGGTTACTCTTTATGATTTGACATTTACAAAGGAATCTGTAGAGAATGATTTGACATTTACAAAGGAATCTGTAGAGAATGTCAATGTCGAATTAAATTGATATTTGTTCACTGAACAATAATATAAACACAACATGTAAAATGTTGGTCCCATGTCTCCTGAGCTGAAATTTATTTATTTTATTTCACCTTTATTTAACCAGGTAGGCCAGTTAAGAACACGTTCTCATTTACAACTGCGACCTGGCCAAGATAAAGCAAAGCAGTGCGACAAAAACAACACAGTTACACATGGGATAAACAAACGTACAGTCAATAACACAATAGAAAAATCTGTATACAGTGTGTGCAAATGAAATAAGGAGGTAAGGCAATAAATAGGCCATAGTGGCAAAGTAACATTTTAGCATATTAACATGGGTGATAGATGTGCAGATGAGGATGTGCAAGTAGAAATACTGATGTGCAAAAGAGCAGAAAAAAAACATATGGGGATGAGGCAGGTAGTTGGTTGGAAGGGCTATTTACAGATGGGCTGTGTACAGCTGCAGCGATCGGTAAGCTGCTCTGACAGCTGATGCTTAAAGTTAGTGAGGGAGATATGAGTCTCCAACTTCAGTGATTTTTGCAGTTCGTTCCAGTCATTGGCAGCAGAGAACTGGAAGGAAAGGCGGCCAAAGTAAGTGTTGGCTTTGGGGATGACCAGTGAAATATACCTGCTGGAGCTCGTGCTACGGATGGATGTTGCTATGGTGACCAGTGAGCTGAGATAAGGCGGAGCTTTACCTAGCAGAGACTTATAGATGACCTGGAGCCAGTGGGTTTGGCGACAAATATGTAGCGAGGACCAGCCAATGAGAGCATACAGGTCGCAGTGGTGGGTAGTATAAGGGGCTTTGGTGACAAAGCAGATGACACTGTGATAGACTGCATCCAATTTGCTGAGTAGAGTGTAGGATAGTCAGTTTTACGGGGGGTAAGTTTGGCAGCATGAGTGAAGGAGGCTTTGTTGTGAAATAGGAAGCCGATTCTAGATTTCATTTTGGATTGGAGATGCTTAATATGAGTCTGGAAGGAGAGTTTACGGTCTCGCCAGACACCTAGATACAGTGCCTTGCGAAAGTATTCGGCCCCCTTGAACTTTGCGACCTTTTGCCACATTTCAGGCTTCAAACATAAAGATATAAAACTGTATTTTTTTGTGAAGAATCAACAACAAGTGGGACACAATCATGAAGTGGAACGACATTTATTGGATATTTCAAACTTTTTTAACAAATCAAAAACTAAAACATTGGGCGTGCAAAATTATTTAGCCCCCTTAAGTTAATACTTTGTAGCGCCACCTTTTGCTGCGATTCCAGCTGTAAGTCGCTTGGGGTATGTCTATATCAGTTTTGCACATCGAGAGACTGAACATTTTTTCCATTCCTCCTTGCAAAACAGCTCGAGCTCAGTGAGGTTGGATGGAGACCATTTGTGAACAGCAGTTTTCAGTTCTTTCCACAGATTCTCGATTGGATTCAGGTCTGGACTTTGACTTGGCCATTCTAACACCTGGATATGTTTATTTTTGAACCATTCCATTGTAGATTTTGCTTTATGTTTTGGATCATTGTCTTGTTGGAAGACAAATCTCCGTCCCAGTCTCAGGTCTTTTGCAGACTCCATCAGGTTTTCTTCCAGAATGGTCCTGTATTTGGCTCCATCCATCTTCCCATCAATTTGAACCATCTTCCCTGTCCCTGCTGAAGAAAAGCAGGCCCAAACCATGATGCTGCCACCACCATGTTTGACAGTGGGGATAGTGTGGTCAGGGTGATGAGCTGTGTTGCTTTTACGCCAAACATAACGTTTTGCATTGTTGCCAAAAAGTTCAATTTTGGTTTCATCTGACCAGAGCACCTTCTTCCACATGTTTGGTGTGTCTCCCAGGTGGCCTGTGGCAAACTTTAACCGACACTTTTTATGGATATCTTTAAGAAATGGCTTTCTTCTTGCCACTCTTCCATAAAGGCCAGATTTGTGCAATATACGACTGATTGTTGTACTATGGACAGAGTCTCCCATCTCAGCTGTAGATCTCTGCAGTTCATCCAGAGTGATCATGGGCCTCTTGGCTGCATCTCTGATCGGTCTTCTCCTTGTATGAGCTGAAAGTTTAGAGGGACGGCCAGGTCTTGGTAGATTTGCAGTGGTCTGATACTCCTTCCATTTCAATATTATCGCTTGCACAGTGCTCCTTGGGATGTTTAAAGCTTGGGAAATCTTTTTGTATCCAAATCCGGCTTTAAACTTCTTCACAACAGTACCTCGGACCTGCCTGGTGTGTTCCTTGTTCTTCATGATGCTCTCTGCGCTTTTAACGGACCTCTGAGACTATCACAGTGCAGGTGCATTTATACGGAGACTTGATTACACACAGGTGGATTGTATTTATCATCATTAGTTATTTAGGTCAACATTGGATCATTCAGAGATCCTCACTGAACTTCTGGAGAGAGTTTGCTGCGCTGAAAGTAAAGGGGCTGAATAATTTTGCACGCCCAATTTTTCAGTTTTTGATTTGTTAAAAAAGTTTGAAATATCCAATAAATGTCGTTCCACTTCATGATTGTGTCCCACTTGTTGTTGATTCTTCACAAAAAAATGCACTTTTATATCTTTATGTTTGAAGCCTGAAATGTGGCAAAAGGTTGCAAAGTTCAATGGGGCCGAATACTTTCGCAAGGCACTGTATTTATAGTTGTCCACATATTCTAAGTCAGAACCGTCCATGGTAGTGATGCTAGTCGGGCGGGCGGGTGCGCGCAGCGATCGGTTGAAGAGCATGCATTTAGTTTTACTAGCATTTAAGAGGAGTTGGAGGCCACGGAAGTAGTGTTGTATGGCATTGAAGCTTGTTTGGAGGTTCGTCAGAGACCTGGCCGGGTGGTGCCAGAATAACAACCTATCCCTTAACATGACCAAGACTAAGGAGATTATTGAGGACTACAGGAAAAGGAGGACCGAGCATGTCCCCATTCTCATCGACGGGGCTGTAGTGGACCAGGTTGAGAGCTTCAAGTTCCTTGGTGTCCACATCAACAACAAACTAGAATGGTCCAAACACACCAAGACAGTCGTGAAGAGGGCACGACAAAGCCTATTCCCCCTCAGGAAACTACAAAGATTTGGCATGGGTTCTGAGATCCTCAAAAGGTTCTACATCTCCAACATCGAGTGCATCTTGACTGGTTGCATCACTGCCTGGTACGGCAATTGCTCGGCCTCTGACCGCAAGGCACTACAGAGGGTAATGCGTACGGCCCAGTACATCACTGGGGCTACGCTACCTGCCATCCAGGAACTCTACACCAGGCGGTGTCAGAGGATGGCCCAACAAATTGTCAAAGACCCCAGCCACCCCAGTCATAGACTGTTCTCTCTAATACTAGTATGGCAAGTGGTACCGGAGTGCCAAGTCTAGGACAAAAACGCTTCTCAACAGTATTTACCCCCAAGCTATAAGACTCCTGAACAGGTAATCAAATGGCTACCTGGACTATTTGCATTGTGTGCTTCCCCCCCCACCCCTCTTTTTACGCTGCTGCTACTCTCTGTTTGTCATATATGCATATTCTTTACATACCTATTGTTCACCTAAAACGTTTTTTGCACTATTGGTTAGAGCCTGTAAGTAAGCATTTCACTGTAAGGTTATACCTGTTGTATTCAGCGCACGTGACAAATAAACTTTGATTTGAATTCATTTATTTCAGTTGAATTATTTACTTATATGAACTGTAACTTAGTAAAATCTTTGAAATTGTTGCATGTAGCATTTTATATTTTTTGTTCAGTATATTTAAAGCAGTAGCTTTTCTTATTGTTATTGTAGATTTTTGTGTTTATTATTATTGTAATATGGATAACCTGGCTAAGCTAGCTAGCTACAGTGTCAACCATGTAATGTTAGCTAGCTAACGTTAGTTAGATTAACCGTTCAGCACAGCCTACTCCCACTCCATTGCTCTTTCTCAATCTCTGTGTGTGTAAATGTCATTGTTTTTATGACAAGGCCTATAAGCATATCTGTCATACAGTGCATCATATCGGTAGGATTTTTGTGCAAAATAGCTAGCAACTAGAAATAAAAAATGTTTATTTTTTGGGGGCTTGAAGCAGCACAACTGAGGGGAAGGAGAAGTGGCCAGCCAAGAAAATAAAATACTATTTAAGGTGGAAAAGAGAGGTTCGGAAGAGAATGAGGATGGAGGGTACATTCTACCTTGGCAGGAAAGACATGATTGAGTTGATTATGGCAATTCATATCTGCACTGTTGGATTATTTATTACTACCTTGATGTTGATGTTCATTTCCACGCTGAAATGTGTCTGATTTGCATACTAGTAACATGATTGATGGTGGAATGTCGATTCTTGTTTGACTGTTGTATCACTAACCTGATCCTCCTTGATATTTCATTCTGAGGAAAAAATGAAACATCACACTTGGTGAAAATCTTTCACTTGCGTTCACCATCACATGTACTTGAAATTATATTGTGAAATGAATTTGATTTAATTCTATTGAAATTGCTAAATTATTCCAATGTATTATTAAGTCAACCTTGATTGAGACTCTGTTTGGTGTCTTCCTGTGCTGGAGGACATCTGCACTGATGGTGCTGGGACCCTTAAATAATAAATGAATGTCAAATCAACAAGTTGTTGTTCTTTTTGTTTGCTGTAACAGTTTACCTTAAGGTGTAAAAGAATTGCGAACTACATTTGTAACTAGTACTTAAATAGTTTTCTGACTAAAAACTGTTGTAGTTTCTTAAGAGGGCTACTTTTACTTGAGTAAATGACAATCTAAGTAACAGTACTTTTACTTAAGTACAGAGTTTCAGTACTCTACCCACCTCTGCAAGTTAGAGAACAATGTACCGGCAATGCCGGAAGCCTTTTGATTGCCAGCAGGCCACGTCAACGTGAGGAACGTATGTTGTGCATTTTATTACGGGTTTCAAATGTTCTATAACAATGGAAATTCCATCCTCATCGATTGTATGTAGACAGCTGCTCATTGAACAACTCATTCTAAAATCATGGGAATGAATATGGAGTTCAAATCAAATGTTATTCGTCATATGCGTCGAATACAAAAGCTGTAGACCTTACCATGAAATGCTTACTTACAAGCCCTTAACCAACAATGCAGTTTTAAGAAAATAGACTTAAAAAAATAGTTACTGAATAAACTAAAGTTAAAAAATATTGAATAAACTAAAGTAAAAAGAAAAAACAAGAACGATCCTATATACAGGGGGTACCGGTACCGAGTCAATGTGTGGGGGTACAGGTTAGTCGAGTTGGTCCCCCCTTTGCTGCTATAACAGCCTCCACTCTTCTGAGAAGGCTTTCCACTAGATATTGGAACATTGCTGCAGGGACTTGCTTCCATTCAGCCACGAGCATTAGTGAGGTTGGGCACTGATGTTGGACGATTAGACCTGGCTCGCAGTCGGTGTTCCAATTCATCCCAAAGGTGTTCGATTGGGTTGAGGTCAGGGCTTGTGCAGGCCAGTCAAGTTCTTCCACACTGATCTCGACAAGACATTTCTGTATGAACCTCGCTTTGTACACGGGGGCATTGTCATGCTGAAACAGGAAAGGGACTTCCCCAAACTATTGCCACAAAGATGGAAGCACAGAATCGTCTAGAATGTCATTGTATGCTGTAGCGTTAACATTTCCTTTCACTGGAACTAAGGGGCCTAGCCCGAACCATGAAAAACAGCCCCAGACCATTATTGCTCCTCCACCAAGCTTTAGAGTTGGCACTATGCATTGGGACAGGTAGCATTCTTCTGGCAGCCGCCAAATCCAGATTTGTCCATTGGACTGCCAGATGGTGAAGCGTGATTCATCATAACAGAGAACACGTTTCCACTGCTCCAGAGTCTAATGGTGGTGCGCTTTACACCACTCCAGTCGTCGCTTGGCAATGCTCATGGTGATCTTAGGCCTGTGTGCGGCTGCTCGAATATGGAAACCCATTTCATGATGCTTGCGACAAACAGTTATTGTGCTGAAATTGCTTCCAGAGGCAATTTGGAACTCGGTAGTAAGTATCGCAACCGAGGACATACGATTTTTACGAGCTAGGCACTTCAGCACTCGGCGGTCCCGTTCTGTGAGCTTGAGTGGCCTACCACTTCGCGGCTGAGCCGTTGTTGCTCCTAGACGTTTCCACTTCACAATTACAGCACTTAAAGTTGACTGGGGCACCTCTAGCAGGGCAGAAATTTGATAAACTGAGTTGTTGGAAAGGTAGCATCCTATTACGGTGCCACGTTTAAAGTCACTGAGCTCTTCAGTAAGGCCATTCTACTGTCAATGCTCGTCTATGGAGATTGCATGGCTGTGTGCTCAATTTTATACACCTGTCAGCAACTGGTGTGGCTGAAATAGCCAAATCCAATAATTTGAAGGGGTGTCCACATACTTTTGCATATATTTTATACATCTCAATAAAGTATGCTGACAGCTAACATACGTCAAAATATGTCGTAATTAAACCGGTCACACAATGCACAATCTAATCAGTGCATATCATGTTGCCTCCCTAGGCGTTACCATCCTGTGTTATTGGGCATGACTGGGCATGATTGAAATCAAAACCCAAACCCCAAATATCTGAGGATTTAGGAATCCTCCCTAAATCGCACAAATTTCCTTTTGGAAGATGCTGACTTTATGAGAAGAATGATCCTACCTACACTTTTTTTGTCAATGTGGGTACTACAATATATAGTGTATCATAAACTTTTGTTTAAGGTAAAGAAAAATATTAAACTTCTCATACTATGAAATGGTATGAAAGAATTTCACATCTGGAGCTGTTTTTCTTTGCCAGGAAAAGTATCTGATTTTATAATAAGTGCGAGTAAGTGCCTGTGTAATAACTTTCACTTGTTTCACCTCTACATCTATTCTAGTATGGGAACAGCATGTCTATGTTAATGTTGTTTCTGGCTGAGGATGTTAATGAGGGTTGGATCAAGAGGAACGCCTGGAGCGAGAAGTTGCCCTACATATTTAAATACTTGCAACAGTCCTGCTACATTACCACCATGGGCGATATTGACTATGTGTCACAAGACAACAGTAAAGTCAGCACACTATCCAGTCAGGAAGTACATTGCTACCCGATGTTGAGTAGTTATGTTTCTGTTTAGTTCCAGATGATAAATTCATTTACAGTTTTTGGAAAGTATAAATGGAAAGTATAAATGTGTGGGAACTGACTCAAATGTAACACAGAGCCGAATTTGGCTGGGTTGGAATCCAAGCTGTAAGGGGTCTCACAGCCCAATATTTACAGTGCCTTCAGAAAGTATTCACACCCCTTGACTTTTTCCACAGGTTGTGTTACAGCTTGAATTTTAAATTAATTCAATTGAGATTTTTTGTCACTGACTTACACATAATACTCCATAATGTCAAAGTGGAATTATGTTTTTTTGACATTTCTACTAATTAATACAAAAGAAAAGCTGAAACGTCAATAAGTATTCAACCCAACCCCTTTGTTATGGCAAGCCTAAATAAATTAAGGAGAAAATGTTGTAATAAATAAATAAAAAATGGGCTTAACAAGTCATATAATAAATTGCATGGACTCTGAATGATAATAGTGTTTAACAAGATTTGTGAATGACGACCTCATCTCTGTACCCCACATACAATTATCTGTAACATACCTTAGTTGAGCAGTACATTTCAAACAGACATTCAACCACAAAGACCAGGGAGGTTTTCAAAAGCCTTGCGACGAAGGGCACCTATTGGTAGATGGGTAAAAATAAGAAAGCAGACATTGATTATCCCTTTCAGCACGGTGAAGTTATTCATTACACTTTGGATGGTGTATCGATACACCCAGTCACTGGAAGGAAACCGCTCTGGGATTTCACCATGAGGCCAATTGTGACTTTAAAACAGTTAGAGTTTTATGGCTGTGACAGGAGAAAACTGAGGATGGATCAACAACATTGTAATTACTCCCCAATACTAACCTAAATGACAGAGTGAAAAGAAGGAACCCTTTACAAAATAAAAATATTCCAAAACTGTTTGCAAAAAGGCACTAAAGTAATACTGAAAATATGTGGCAAAGCAATTCACTTTTTGTCCTGAATACAAAGTGTTGTGTTGAATTGGATTTGCCCCTTCAACATATTACTGAGTACCAAGCGCCGTTTTTTTTTTAAAGCATACAGTAGTGGTGGATGCATCATGTTATGTGTATGCTTGTAATAAGGACTGGGGAGTTTTTCAGGGAAAAAAATGTATGGAATGGAGCTAAGCACAGGCAACTGTAACGGCCGTTGGTGGAAGAAGGTGAGGACCTTCATTTATTAAATAGAACTGAACACTAAATACAAAGTACCAAAAAGAACAACCGAAACAGCGCCGTCAGGTACAAAACAGAAAGCAACTACCCACAAAACCCATGTGGGCAAGAGCTACCTAAGTATGGTTCTCAATCAGAGACAACGATAGACAGCTGTCCCTGATTGAGAACCATACCCGGCCAAAAACAAAGAAATAGAAAAACATAGAAAAAGGAACATAGAATGCCCACCCTAGTCACACCCATGCCTAACCAAAATAGAGAATAAAAGCCTCTCTATGGCCAGGACGTGACAGCAACATCCTAGAGGAAAACCTGGTTCAGTCTGCTTTCCACCAGACTCTGGGAGATGAATTCACATTTCAGCAAGACTTAAAACACAAAGGCAAATCTAAACTGGAGTTGCTTACCTAGAAGACAGTGAATGTTTCTGAGCGGCAGAGTTACAGTTTGGACTTAAATCTACTTGAAAATCTATGGCAAAACCTGAAAAAGATTGTCTAGCAATAATCAACAATCAATTGGACAAAGCTTGAATAATTTTGAAAATAATAATGGGCAAATGTTGCACAATATTTGAAATTGTTGTATGATGCGTATATATTTCTGTTCAGTATACATTTCCATCTTTGCTCAAATGCATGCAATGCCTGACAATATACCAGAAATGCAATGCTATAACGTCTATTCTACAGGGTGGCCAAAGTGGTTCCTAATTCAGCTTATTAAATTCATTTTTAGGTATTGATCCGCCAAGCCAAAACTTTGTCAGTGATATAATAAACATTGTGACAGTGAGTAAATGTTTTTCTTTTTGATTTCACCTAATTGTAACATAATGTCCTAAAGAGAACATATTAAACTTAAGTTTTCACACCTCAAGAGGTAACAAAAAAGTCAATATATAGGAAGTGCCTCTCTTAAATAAGTACCTGAAATCGGGCGCTAGGCTGTTTTTATATTTTTGTATTGTAGTTTTTATCGATTTAAACAAAAACTATATGTTTTACAATGCTTCCACAATATGTCAAAGTGTAGGTCTAGGTCTTGTGCTTCCAATGAGTCGGCCCTCCAACTGGTAATTACTAGTTAAATCAGCCATGAATCCCCTTCTGATCGGGGTACTGTGGCCCCATCCGACAATACCCCCGGACAGGGCCAAACAGGCAGGATATAACCCCACTCACTTTGCCAAGCACAGCCCCCACACCACAAGAGGGATATCTTCAACCTACAACGTACCATCCTGAGACAAGGCCGAGTATAGCCCACAAAGATCTCTGCCAGGGCACAACCCAAGGGGGGGCGCCAACACAAACAGGAAGATCCACTCAACCCACTCAAGTGACGCACCCCTCCTAGGGACGGCATGGAAGAGCACCAGAAAGCCAGTGACTCAGCCAATGTAATAGGATTAGAGGCAGAGAATCCCAGTGGAGAGAGGGGAACTGGCCAGGCAGAGACAGCAAGGGCAGTTTGTTGCTCCAGTGCCTTTCCGTTCACCTTCACACACCTGAGCCAGACTACACTCAATCATAGGACCTACTGAAGAGATGAGTCTTCAATAAAGACTTAATGGTTGAGACCGAGTCTGCGTCTCTCACATGGGTAGGCAGACCATTCCATAAAAATGGAGCAGTAAAAAGCACGACAGCCCACTTGAGGTTTGCCAAAAGGCACGCAAAAGACACTCAGACCATGAGAAACAAGCATCACGTCTGGAGGAAACCTGGCACCATCCCTACGGCGAAGCATGGTGGTGGCAGCATCATGCTGTGGGGATGTTTCTCTGCGGCAGGGAGTGGGAGACTCAGGATCGAGGGAAAGATGAATGGAGCAAAGTACAGAGAGATCCTTGATGAAATCCTGCTCCAGAGCACTCAGGACCTCAGACTGGGGTGAAGGTTTACTTTCCAACAGGACAACGACCCTAATCACACAGCCAAGACAACGCAGGAGTGGCTTCGGGACAAGTCTCTGAATGTCCTTAACTGGCCCAGCCAGACCCCGGACTTGAACCCGATCGAACATCTCATGAGAGACCTGAAATTAGCTTGTAAAGTCATACTCAAGAAATCTCGAGGCTGTAATCGCTTTCAAAGGTACTTCAACAAAGTACAGAGTATAGGGTCTGAATACTTTTTAAATGGCCAGAAGCAAAGAACTTTCTTCTGAAACTCGTCAGTCTATTCTTGTTCTGAGAAATTAAGGCTATTCCATGCGAGCAATTCTGTGAAGGGAGTAGTACACAGCGTTGTATTTCTCGCTTGGAATAGCCTTCATTTCTCAGAACAAGAATAGACTGACGAGTTTCAGAAGAAAGTTCTTTGCTTCTGGCCATTTTGAGCCTGTAATCGAACCCACAAATGCTGATGTTCCAGATATTCAACTAGTGTAAAGAAGGCCCAGTTGTATTGCTTCTTTAATCAGGACAACAGTTTTCAGCTGTGCTAACATAATTGTAAAAGAGTTTTCTAATGATCAATTAGCCTTTTAAAATGATAAACTTGGATTAGCTAACACAACATGCCATTGGAACACAGGAGTGATGGTTGCTGATAATGGGCCTCTGTACACCTATGTAGATATTCCCCCCAAAAATCTGCAGTTTCTAGCAACAATAGTAATTTACAACATTAACAATGTCCACACTGTATCTGATCAATTTGATGTTATTTTAATGGACAATTTTAAAAAATTTCTTTCAAAAAGAATGACATTTCTAAATGACCCCAAACTTTTGAACGGTAGTGTATAAAAAAAGTATGTGGACACCCCTTCAAATTATTGGATTCAGCTATTTCACCCGCACCTGTTGCTGACAGGTGTATAAAATTGAGCACATCGCCATGCAATCTCCAAAGACAAACATTGGCCTTACTGAAGAGCTCAGTGACTTTCAACGTAGCACAGTCATAAGAAGCCTCCTTTTCAACAAGTCAGTTTGTCAAATTTCTGCCCTGCTAGAGCTGCTTGGTCAACTGTAAGTGCTTTTATTGTGAAGTGGAAACGTCTAGGAGCAACAACGGCTCAGCTGCAAACAAGCTCACCCATCTACACAGAATGACAAAGTGAAAACATGCTTTTATAATTGTTTTCACATTTATTGAAAATTAAGTACAGAAATATTTAGCTTATATAAGTATTCACACCTTTGCTATGACACTCCAAACTGAGCTCAGGTGCATCCAATTTACTTTGATCATGCTTAAGACGTCGCTGCAGCTTGATTGGAGTCCACCTGTGGCCAATTCAACTGTTTGGACATGATTTAGAAAGAAACACACCTGTCTATATAAGGTCCCACAGGTGACAATGCATGTCAGAGCAGAAACGATAACATGAAGTCCAAGGAACTGTACTGAACAAAAATATAAACACAACATGCAACAATTTCAAATGTTTTACTGAATTACAGTTCATAGAAGAAAATCAGGCAAATGAAATAAATTCATTAGGCCCTAATCTAAGGATTTCACATGACTGGGCAGGGGTGTAGCCATGGATGGGCCTGGGAGGGCATAGGCCCACCCACTGGGGAGCCAGGCACACCCAATGGGAAGCCAGGTCCAGCCAATTGGAATGTGTTTTTCCTCACAAAAGGGCTTTATTACAGACAGAAATACTCTTCAGCATCCCCCCTCCTCCTCCCCCTCATCAGACGATCCCGCAGCTGAAGAAGCTGGATGTGGAGGTCCTGGGCTGGCATGGTTACGCGTGGTCTGCGGTTGTGAGGCCGGTTAGATGTACTGCCAAATTCTTTAAAACGACATGAACATTTAATTCTCTGGAAACTGCTCTGGTGGACATTCCTGCAGTCAGCATGCAAATTGCAAGCTCCCTCAAAATTTGAGACATCTGTTGGTATTGTGTTGTGTGACAAAACTTCACATTTTGAGTGGCCTTTTATTGTCCACAGCACAAGGTGCATTTGATTTGATTTTGATTTGATTTGACCTGTGTAATGATCATGCTGTTTAATCAACTTCTTGATATGCCACACCTGTCAGGCGGAAGGATTATCTTGGCAAAGCATACATTTTCACTAACAGGAATGTAATCACATTTGTGCACAACATTTGAGAGAATTAAGCTTTTTGTGCATACAGAACATTTTTTAAATTTTTATTTCAGCTCATGAAATATGGACCAAAACTTTACATGTTGCATTCATATTTTTGTTCAGTATATGTTTCAAATTATTTTTTTTGTGAGAATAGGGTAAGGAGTCAGCAGCATGTGGAATTCGTCAACGCAATAACTATCCAAACCCTTGTATCAAAGATCAAAATATTTTTTTTTACACATTCATAAATTATTTACAAATATAAATGAAAGAGCAACTAAATCGACTTCTCTGGTTGAAAACGACATATGTGGTATCGGTAGTAGTAATAAACATAAATTCTTGTCCAAAAATTGACAACAAATTGTAAGTAGAATACATTTGGTCATAAAGTCAGTATTTTCCAAAACTGAGATATGTGAGATTTAAGTAATCCATGACGTTTCTGATGTCCTTGGATATTTTAGGGTTTGGTTTGAATTTCAATCATGCTCACTTGCTCATCAACACTGGACAGCTGGCAGCACCCGTCTAAATGATCACAGTAAAACATGCGAGGAGAACTGTCATGCAATAAGGATGAACAGGGAAACAGATGTGTGCTATACTATCGTAGCAGCGTAATTAACCTACTGAGTCATTAGCACTTGACGCTTTGGACATGTTTGAGTGACAGGAGAAAATTACACATTCAGTTATGGCCAAATATATTGGCACCCTTGCACTTTTCTTAAATAATTCCCTATTTCCTTTAAAATAAAATAGAAATCTATGAAAAAAAAAAATACACGTTTGGTAAAGACAGATAGCATGGACAGAATAGTAGCCATCAATGAGTTTGCAGCACTTTTCTACTAAAGGTTTGCTGCACTGCTCTAAATATTCAATGTTTGAGGGCTGCCCTCCACCAACTACTGTTTTCAGCTCTCGTCATAGGTTTGGAATGGGATTCAGATCTGGACTCTTCGCTGGCCACTCCAGAACAGTCCAGCATCTCTTCTTGAACCTTTCCTGGGTGCTTTTGATGTGTGTTTGGGGTTGTTCTCCTGCTGGAAGACCCACAACCTTTAATGGAGACCCAGTTTTTTGACACTGGGTTGAACATTGGATTACAAAACACCCGGTAATCTGCTGATTTCATGATGCTATGCACACGTTAAAGGTGCCCAGTAACCCCCAATCTTTGATTTCAGAGAGGTTGTTTTTTTAATTGAATTCTTAATTTGGTCATTGGTAAACATAGGAAGACCCCGCTGCTGAAGCTGACAGAAGAAAGCCTGATAAACATTTTCAGAATCCCACCTAAACAAGCATAAATCCTGGGGAAAATGTTCTGTGTACCAATTAAACTAAATTAGAGCTCTTTGTGAATACAGATCTGACGACAATAAAAATAACATTTCGTCGTCAGTAAACACAGGGATGATTTGCAATCCATCGTCAGTTCCCAAAACATTTTAAGAACTAGATTGACTGTGTGCTTCATCTATAGTATTTGGCACATGGCTGTTGTCCTTCAGCCCTCCTCCTTCACTAGGACTGAATGGAGCTCACAGAACAATGACAAAATCTTTGATTAAAACTTGTGCCTGAGGCGCAAGAAACACAAACTGTTTCCCCCAGAAGTCCAGCTGAAAGGCATAGTAGGAGTCATAGGTTGCGTTTACACAGGCAGCCCAATTCTGATCGTTTGCCCAATTATGCACAAAATAACTTATTTGAGAACCCCCCCCGCCCCCCCAGAATAGGGCTGCAAGTGTAAATAGCCTTAGAGATGTTATCAGCAACTTACTTGCATTTACTGTTCCGCCCCAGCAGATGTTGACTACAGTGACAGATAACGTTATCTTAGGATACAGTAGATTTGCGTTCACAAGGGAACAGTACTGGGAACAGTACTGCTGAGTAGAGCAACAATTGCGGGTAAAATGCACTTATTCCATCTGATTTTCCTTAGAAGCTGGGAAACACATTCTTGGCAAAGGGACACCACTTCAGACACCCTATTCAATAAAGGAAGAGTGGGGGTTTTCAAGAGGTTTCAAATTAAACGCCTCTCTTGTTGTTAATTGAACTAATATAAGAATATGTGCATTAGCTCATTTCCAAACAGGATGCAAGGATTATGTATAGGCAGTGTTTTGTATCTACTTTTGTAAACTCCCTTAATGATGGACTGTTCAGTCCTAAAATAAATCTACTGTTGTGTCACTAGCAATTCGCAGAAACTACCCCTTTCTAAGAAATACATTGGTTTGTCATTTTCAGAAATTCTGACAGAAATAATTAAGCAAAGAAGAAACCACTATCTACAGTAAAATCTGGTCTTGTTCTCTGTTTATTGTTCAGTTCAGATCTCAATTAATGTTTTTATGAGGACCATTTTCATGCGTCATATAATACATTTCCCCATAGGAGGTGACACACAGAATAACTACAGTATGTTGTAAAAGTTACGCTTGTCACGACAGATTTCCTCCTCTTCCTCTGAAGAGGAGGTGTAGCAAGGATCAGACCAATATGCAGCGTGGTAGGTGTCCATGGTATTTAATAAAAAAACTCACCATGAACACAATTACAAAACAACAACATGAACTGGCAACGAAACAGTCCCGTGTGGCACAAACACTGACACAGGAAACAATCACCCACAAAATACCCAAAGAACATGGCTGCCTAAATATGGTTCCCAATCAGAGACAATGATAAACACCTGCCTCTAATTCAAATCAAAGACATTTTTTATTTGTCACATGGTTAGCAGATGTTAATGCGAGTGTAGCGAAATGCTTGTGCTTCTAGTTCCGACAATGCAGTAATAACCAACAAGTAGTCTAACTAACAATTCCAAAACTACTGTCTTATACACAGTGTAAGGGGATAAAGAATATGTACATAAAGATATTTTTTGGGTCGCCGGCTGGGATCCATTCCGTTGTCCTGGTTGAAAGGCAGAACACAGGATCCGCTTCGCAAAAATCATATTCTTGGTTGTACTGATGGTGAGTTGACGCTGATCTTATATTCAGTAGTTCTTCTCGACTGTATGTAATGAAACCTAAGATGACCTGGGGTACTAATGTAAGAATTAACACGTAAAAAAAACAAAAAACTGCATAGTTTCCTAGGAACGCGAAGCGAGGCGGCCATCTCTGTCGGCGCCGGAAGTAAATTGAGAACCAATCTAGGCAACCATAGACTTACATAAACACCTAGACCAGAAAACACCCCATAAACATACAAAACCCCTAGACCAGGAAAAACACATAAATACCCCATGTCACACCCTGACCTAACCAAAATAATAAAGAAAACAAAGATAACTAAGGCCAGGGCGTGACAGCGCTGGTATGTATTTTATAGCTGACAAAAGGTGCCAGTAACGGGAGAAACATTATGTTAATATGGATAATGAATGGGAAATTATTTGTTTTCCATAAGTAGAGATGGAGTCCTCCATCGAGGTCTTGAGATGCAGTAGGGCTGATTTGGTTAGATACATTTTATAGCTTGAGCTGAATGTATCTATGATCTTCAATGTGTTTGGGAGTGATTGAGATACATTGTCTAGATGTACTAGAATATCGTCTTCATATTATGAAATTATGTAATCAATAGATTTGAGTGAAATTGGTGTTATTTCCTTCAGTTGACAAATTGTCTGTGCCAGGGGTTCCATGGATAATAAGAATAGCAAAGGTGAATTGCCTTGGATTGCCTTGCACGCTTCTAGTGATTGTGAATGGAGCAGATATTGCCTGTTATAACTATGGCTGAGGGATTGGCATGTAGTATTTGTATCATATTAATGAAATTGGAGACAATTCCCATATCTTCTAAGTCAGACCAGAGATATGACCATTCTAGCATATCAAAACGTTTTCTGCGTTGAGAGATAATACAGCCCAAGGAGCTGTTGTTTCTGATATGTAATATTTGTCGGAGGTTATCCGAGGAAATACGCTATTTAACAAACCCTCTTTGGTCCTTGTGGACCAATTTAGGTAAGTAAGTCTCGAGATGGGACAACAGTGAGAACACTGGGTGGTGTCCTTTCCTTTTAAAAAAATAAATAAAAGCGAAATTAGTCCTGTATTCACATCTCTCCCTGTATTAAAAATTTGGAGCAATAGTGGACCTAATTGATTCCAAAATGTTTACTAAACCTCAGAAGGAATACCGTCCCATCCAGGTGATTTGTCTTTATTCATGCTATCCAATGCCCTTTTTAGATAATTGAGAGAGATTTGGGCTCCCAGTGAGGTGGCCTCCTCTGTTTTAGAAAGGACTTAGTCTGGCTTGGTGTGGATTTACAATCAGAGGTGTACAGTTTTTTACAGAAGCAGGGTAATATTGGATTGATTAATTGGGTTCTGAGAGTAATTCCCTTGTTTCAGATTCAATAGTTGCTATATCAGCCAATTGATCATTACTGCATAGCATGTCGACCAGTAAACAACTGGAACGACTGCCATGGAAGTAATGGTCGTACTCAATGGATGGCTAATTCTGCTCTCTGTCTTATCCATAGGGCGGCGCACAATTGGCCCAGTATCATCTGGGTTAGGGGAGAGTTTGTCCGGGGTAGGACGTCATTGTAAAATAATAATTTATTCCTAACTGACTTGCCTAATAAATAAAGGTTAAATAAACTCAAAATAAATTGAGTTCTGTCTTGACTTTGTAAAGAGTAATAGCTACGTGGTATGAAAAGAGAGTTTGTTGAACGTGCTCTAACACAGTTAACACTAGAACCACTAGAGCAGTAATTTGGACTGCTCATGAATGTCATTGTTTTATTACTCTGCTCTTTAAAACGTCATGTCCCCTTCTGTCCTTGACTTTTCCTAAATAAGTCTATATAATGCACTGTCGTTGTTAGAATCTTAATATCACAAACAGAACTGTAGTTATAACCAGATTTAGGAGGGCGTGTCATTTTTTGAATAGTCACCCCCCATTGCCCCTTCTTCTCCTTCTCGCCATTCTATTGTATTGATTTATTCTAATTATAATCTCAAAATGGTATGTACCCTACAGTTGGAGTCAGAAGTTTACATACACCTTAGCCAAGTACATTTAAACTCAGTTTTTCACAATTCCTGACATTTAATCGTAGTAAAAATTCCCTGTCTTGGGTCAGTTAGGATCACCACTTTATTTTAAGAATGTGAAATGTCAGAATAATAGTAGAGATAATGATTTATTTCAGCTTTTATTTCTTTCATCACATTCCCAATGGGTCAGAAGTTTACATGCACTCAATTAGTATTTGGTAGCATTGCCTTTAAACTGTTTAACTTGGGTCAAACGTTTCAGGTAGCCTTCCACAAGCTTGCCAAAATAAGTTGGGTGAATTTTTGGCCCATTCTTCCTGACAGAGCTGGTGTAACTGAATCAGGTTTGTAGGCCTCCTTGCTCGCACACATTTTTTCACTTCTGCCCACAAATTTTCTATAGGTTTGAGGTCAGGGCTTTGTGATGACCACTCCAATACCTTGACATTGTTGTCCTTAAGCCAATTTGCCACAACTTTGGAAATGTGCTTGGGGTCATTGTCCATTTGGAAGACCCATTTGCGACCAAGTTTCAACTTCCTGACTGATGTCTTGAGATGTTACTTCAATATATCCACATAATTTTCCTTCCCATGATGCCATCTATTTTGTGAAGTGCACCAGTCCCCCCTGCAGCAAAGCACCCCTACAACATGATGCTGCCACCCCCATTCTTCACGGTTGGGATGGTGTTCTTCGGCTTGTAAGCCTCCCCCTTTTTCCTCTAAACATAACAATGCTCATTATGGCCAAACAGTTCTATTTTTGTTTCATTAGACCAGAGGACATTTCTCCAAAAAGTACAATCTTTGCTCCCATGTGCAGTTTCAAACCGTAGTCTGGCTTTTCTATGGCGGTTTTGGAGCAGTGGCTTCTTCCTTGCTGAGTGGCCTTTCAGGTTAGGACTCAATTTACTGTGGATATAGATACTTTTGTACCTGTTTCGTCCAGCATCTTCACAAGGTCCTTTGCTGTTGTTCTGGGATTGATTTGAACTTTTCGCACCAAAGTACATTCATCTCCAGGAGACAGAACGCGTCTCCTTCCTCAGCGATATGATGGCTGCGTTGTTCCATGGTGTTTATACTGGCATACTATTGTTTGTACAGATGAATGGGATACCTTCAGGCGTTTGGAAATTGCTCCCAAGGATGAACCAGACTTGTGGAGGTCTACAATTATTTTTATTTTGGTTTTCCCATGATGTCAAGCAAAGAGGCACTGAGTTTGAAGGTAGGCCTGAAATACATCCACAGGTATACCTCCAATTGACTCAAATGATGTCAATTAGCCTATCAGAAGCTTCTAAAGCCATGTCATAATTTTCTGGAATTTTCCAAGCTGTTTAAAGGGACAGTCAACAATTGATTGAAAATGTACTTGTGCCATACACAAAGTAGGTGTCCTAACCAACTTGCCAAAACTATAGTTTGTGTACTAGAAATTTGTGGAATGGTTGAAAGACGAGTTTTAATGACTCCAACCTAAGTGTATGTAAACGTCCGACATCAACTGTATATCAGTCCACTGAAACCAAGACATCTTATCAGTCTACTCTGGCCTACTTGGAGTAGGCTATACAGTGAAAGTGTACGTAATTTACAATCCAAGAAGACAAAGTCGAATGGATGCACATGTTATTCGGAGCCTCAGTCTGAACCAACGCGTCCGAGGCCTACACTCAAAAAGACAGAACAGTGCGCACTGAGCAGGTGCCCGCGCCACCAACAAATTAAACGAACAAGCCAATGACAATGTAGATTATCAGCACAAAATGTAATCACTGAGAGAGATTCTACATCTCAAGAAAAATACAACATCAGCAACACACTCACCAGCTTAAGACGTTTATGTGACGTGGACATGCTCCAGCTGATGCCATTGCGTGAGTAAGCACACCATGTAAGCACAAGCTGATAATAATTGACATTTCTTTTACTGCTGTCATATGACACTTATATTCATTATAGATTTTGTTTTTACATAGCCTATTGCCTCCAGTAACATAAACTCCTGAAAATGCTATTGTGTTCTTTGAAGTATAGATTTTTTGGTGTTCCAAATGTTATCTAACACCTTCGGAAACACAGCCAAATAATTATTTTTGCGATAGCAAATAGAAAATGTATTAATTACATTGTTAGAATGTTGCAGTCAGAATGACTGCTCATTAGACTGAAGGGCGGTTCCCCGAGACCCAGCGGTTCTTGTGTTAACAACATATCCAAATCTTCGTTAATTGTGATTTATTCAACCCAGATACAAATGCAGTTGGATTATTTTTTATAAAACCTTCCGGGGGTCATTGACTGAATGTTTATTGATCATTATGAATGAATTTAGTTAAATTTCAAATTGATCACAGAATGTAGGATTTTTGTAGTAATGAAACTTTGAAACACCATCTTGTGGCTCTTTTAGGAGATTCTGCAAGTTGAAGCTGTCACTTAGGAAGCAGGGTGGTCAGAATCATATGTTGAATTAAAATGTTCTTGATTAAAGAAAATAGAGGTGTAGATTGCAGTATGACATTGAATAGTGAGAATGATTTATGCCTGTTTGAGTAGAGAGTGTACTCTTTCACTTTAGGATTATGTGCTCACCAGGCATCAATGAAGCGTACACATTAATAAAGGGAATTTTCTTTCCATTATGGATACATTTAAGGAAAGTGATTCTACCTTTTTGGTCTTTGCCTTTACCCAAGATGGTAATTTTGAGTTTCTTATGCATCATTATGATTACACCTTTAGTTTTGTTTGGGGCTGATGAAAAAGCAGCCAGTTTGTACAAATGGTTCTCTATTCTATGTGAGTCTTTTTGGAGCAGCTGTGTTTCTTGGAGCATTGCTATATAAACATGGTTTCTTGCTGGGATATCAAGACAGCTGGAACATTTAATAGGTTCGTTTAGGCCTTCCAAGAGAGAATAGCTAGCGTTGTCATTGTTTTTATTTTTTAACAATGTATTATTAATAATGTAATAGTTATCTTTAGTGTTAATAAGCCCATGGATTAAGTAAGATGGAGCTGACAGACATGGCAGCTCTGCTTCTAGCTCCTAAGCAACTTTGTAGTATTTAAAAAAATGATTTTTGGTTATTTCTTACATTATTAGCCCAGAATGTGTTTTTTGTTATATTACATACAGCCGGAAATAACTTTTGGATATCAGAGCAGTGGTGATTCACCAGCATTCTGACCAGAAATACGACTTTCCCGAATTATATACTTTGTTCGTACCCCCAAGGCAATTGGACTTATCCCAGAGGCTGCTTCAAGATGCCGCAGGTGGAGAAGAGGTATTCTGAGTGAACTTCCACTGCTTCCGAGTATATTAACTGGGGTGGCAGGTAGCCTAGTGGTTAGAGTGTTGGACTAGTAACCGAAAGGTTGCAAGATCAAATCCGTTGTTCTGTCCCTGAACAAGGCAGTTCACCCACTGTTCCTAGGTTGTAATTGAAAATAAGAATTTGTTCTTAACTGACTTAGTTAAATACATTTTAAAAAATTACTTTATGTTAATGTTAGTCTCTGGACAATAAAGTAGAAAAGCTCAGGGCGAGGATCATGTTTCGGAGGACGCATGACTCCACCTTCGCCTCTCCCGAGCCCGTTGGGGAGTTGTAGTGATAAGAGAAGATTGGAAATCAGGGAGAAAAAAGGGGGATAAAATACAAAAAGAAGAATATTAATAGATATACTGTCCCCATCCATACAGCCAGCTGAGTTCTTAGTACATTGTGCAGACAGGAATAAAGAAGAAATGCGGAGGTGTATGTTTCATGATTAACTACTCATGGTGTGATTGTGGTGGGATTGTGATAATGTACAGGAAGTCCATTTGTTCACCTGATCTAGAATACCTCACAATCAAATGCCGACCGTATTACCTCCCAAGATAATTCTCTTCGGTTATAGTCAGCCTTCTATATTCCCCCTCAAGCCAATACCACGATGGCCCTCAATTAACTTTGTGCAAACTTGAAACCACATATAGAAACTTGCACCTGTTTGAACTTGCTACCTTTGCCTCTTATACAGGTAACAAGTTCAAACAGGTGCAATTAATACAGGTAATGAGTGGAGAACAGGAGGGATTCTTAAACAAAAACTAACAGGTCTGTGAGAGCCGGAATTCTTACTGGTTGGTAGGTGATCAAATACTTATGTCATGCAATAAAATGCAAATGAATTACTTAAAAATCATATAATGGGATTTTCTGGATTATTGTTTCTACATGCTTTGTAATTAGGAAAACCTGCAAAATTGGCAGTGTATCAAATACTTGTTCTCCCCACTGTATGTGGCAGGGAATCCAGACAATCACAGACTACAAATGGAAAACCATCCACATCAGAGACACCGACGTCTTGCTCCAGGACAAGCTAAACACCTTCTTCGCCCACTTTGAGGATAACACAGTGCCACCAACGTGGCCCGCTCCCGAGGACTTTGGGCTCTCGTTCTACATGGCCGACTTGAGAAAGACATTTAAGCGCGTCCTCAGAGCAAGAGCAGACCAGCATGTTCAGACCAGCCGGCTGGAGTGTTAATGAACATATTACATCTCTCCCTATCCAAGTTTGCTTCAAGATATCCACCATTGTTTCCTGTACCCAAGGAAGCAAAGGTAACTGAGCTAAATGACTATTGCCCCATAGCACTCACTTCTGTCATCATGAAGTGCTTTGAGAGGCTAATTACTAAGGATCATATCACCTCCACCTTACCTGATACCCTAGACCCACTTCGATTTGCATACCGCCCCAACAGATCCACAGACGATGTACATACATATGAACCACGCTGTTATGTTCCCTAAAGACAAACTTAATTAGAAATACTAGTTGCTAACCGCTAGCTAGCTTAGTGATAGGGGATATCTCGCCTTTCATTTCATCCTTGCTACCTATTTTTTGGCTTCTGTTATTTGGCTGTCTCCTATTTTTTGGCTGTCAATTGGCTTTTTTAAAAAACATTTAATACACAGACCTAAAAGGGATTTTATGTATTTGAAAATGTGGGAATGTGTTTGCCATTGGGAAGAATATAAACAGATACTTTTACACAAACTTTACGGCTAAATACAACAATGCGATGTCAAAACACATTTTCATTGAGGTTAAAGAAAGTGTGCTTTATCAATAAACCTGATTTTGCTAACCGTTACTTTGGACAAAATTAAGTCAATATTCAATTCAAGGGGCTTTATTGGCATGGGAAACATGTGTTAACATTGCCAAAGCAAGTGAGGTAGATAATATACAAAAGTGAAATAAACAATAATAATTAACAGTAAACATTACACATATAGAAGTTTCAAAACAATAAAGACATTACACATGTCATATTTTATATTTATACAGTTTTGTAACAATGTACAAATGTTTAAAGTACACAAAGGGAAAATGAATAAGCATAAATATGGGTTGTATTTACAATGGTGTTTGTTCTTCACTAGTTGCCCTTTTCTTGTGGCAACAGGTCACAAATCTTGCTGCTGTGACGGCACAATGGAATTTCACCCAGTAGATATGGGAGTTTATCAAAATTTGATTTCTTTTTCGAATTCTTTGTGGGCCTTTCTCAATAGCAAGGCTATGCTCACTGAGTCTGTACATAGTCAAAGCTTTCCTTAAGTTTGGGTCAGTCACAGTGGTCAGGTATTCTGCCACTGTGTACTCTCTGTTTAGGGCCAAATAGCATTCTAGTTTGCTCTGTTTTTTTGTTAATTCTTTCCAATGTGTCAAGTAATTATCTTTTTGTTTTCTCATGATTTGGTTGGGTCTAATTGTGTTGCTGTCCTGGGGCTCTGTGGAGTGTGTTTGTGTTTGTGAACAGAGCCCCAGGACCAGCTTGCTTAGGGGACTCTTCTCCAGGTTCATCTCTCTGTAGGTGATGGCTTTGTTATGGAAGGTTTGGGAATCGTTTCCTTTTAGGTGGTTGTAGAATTTAACGTCTCTTTCCTGGATTTTGATATTTAGTGGGTATCGGCCTAATTCTGCTCTGCATGCATTATTTGGTGTTCTACGTTGTACACAGAGGATATTTTTTGAAGAATTCTGCATGCAGAGTCTCAATTAGGTGTTTGTCCCATTTTGTGAAGTCTTGGTTGGTGAGCGGACCCCAGACCTCACAACCATATGGGCTCTATGACTGATTCAAGTATTTTTAGCCAGATCCTAATTGGTATGTTGAATTTTATGTACCTTTCGATGGCATAGAATGCCTTTCTTGCCTTGTCTCTCAGATCGTTCACAGCTTTCTGGAAGTTTCCTGTGGCCCTGATGTTTAGGCCAAGGTATGTATAGTTTTTTGTGTGCCCTAGGGCAACGGTGTCTAGATGGAATTTGTATCTGTGGTCCTGGCGACTGGACCTTTTTTGGAACACCATTATTTTGGTCTTACTGAGATTTACTGTCAGGGCCCAGGTCTGACAGAATCTGTGCATAAGATCTAGGTGCTGCTGTAGGCCCTCCTTGGTTGGTGACAGAAGCACCAGATCATCAGCAAACAGTAGACATTTGACTTCAGATTCTAGTAGGGTGAGGCCGGGTGCTGCAGACTTTTCTAGTGCCCGCGTCAATTCATTGATAAATATGTTGAAGAGGGTGGGGCTTAAGCTGCATCCCTGTCTCACCCCACGACCCTGTGGGAAGAAATTTGTGTGTTTTTTGCCAATTTTAACTGCACACGTGTTGTTTGTGTACATGGATTTTATAATGTCGTATGTTTTATCCCCAACACCACTTTCCATCAATTTGTATAGCAGACCCTCATGCCAAATTGAGTCAAAGGCTTTTTTGAAATCAACAAAGCACGAGAAGACTTTGCCTTTGTTTTAGTTTGTTTGGTTGTCAATTAGGGTGTGCAGGGTGAATACATGGTCTGTTGTACGGTAATTTGGTAAAAAGCCAATTTGACATTTGCTCAGTACATTGTTTTCATTGAGGAAATGTACGAGTCTGCTGTTAATGATAATGCAGAGGATTTTCCCAAGGTTACTGTTGACACATATCCCACGGTAGTTATTGGGGTCAAATTTGTCTCCACTTTTATGGATTGGGGTGATCAGTCCTTGGTTCCAAATATTGGGGAAGATGCCAGAGCTAAGGATGATGTTAAAGAGTTTTAGTATAGCCAATTGGAATTTGTTGTCTGTATATTTTATCATTTCATTGAGGATACCATCAACACCACAGGCCTTTTTGGGTTGGAGGGTTTTTATTTTGTCCTGTAGCTCATTCAAGGTAATTGGAGAATCCAGTGGGTTCGGGTAGTCTTTAATAGTTGATTCTAAGATTTGTATTTGATCATGTATATGTTTTTGCTCTTTATCCTTTGTTAAAGAGCCAAAAAGATTGGAGAAGTGGTTTACCCATACATCTCCATTTTGGATAGATAATTATTTGTGTTGTTGTTTGTTTAGTGTTTTCCAATTTTCCCAGAAGTGGTTAGAGTCTATGGATTCTTCAATTACATTGAGCTGATTTCTGACGTGCTGTTCCTTCTTTTTCCGTAGTGTATTTCTGTATTGTTTTAGTGATTCACCATAGTGAAGGCGTAGACTCAGGTTTTCTGGGTCTCTATAATCTCTCTCTCTCTCTCTCTCTCTCTCTCTCTCTCTCTCTCTCTTTCTATCTCTATCTATCTATCTATCTATCTATCTATCTATCTATGTATTTAGTTAGCCTAGTTAGACAGAAATTATATGAAACATCTGAAATTTTCTACAGTGAATGATGAATTTGGAATGTAGAAATCTCAAGTGAGGTTTGGGTAAGACTATGGTTCCAATCATCATTTTGGTTCCAATCATCATTTTTAAGAGCAAATTAGGCTACCTGCTCAGGACATTACACACGTCTATGGATAAAAAATATATATCAATAGTTAACAACCTCATGACTCATAATACTGCTCAATGCCCAACATCCGGGTGTGAAACCAAATGTTCTTCATTTCTAGTGGTAATTTCTGATGGTGTGCTCAATCAAAAAAGTGCTGCACATCTGTACAAGGTTGTAAAAGCAGAAGATTATATTGTTAACTCTCCAGATAGGTCTACTAGCGTAGCCTAGCAAACGTGAGTAACAACATGTAAGACGTCACACAACAATGACACATTTGCATTACATGCTACTCTACAACTAGTGTTTGATAAGGTATTATCCAGTTGTAGTAAATATTTTGCCACCAGATTGCTTTATCATTGTATGATACTCATGTTAAATCATATCTGCAGATGATTGGATGTGTTTCATGTCATCTCAGCTGCTTGTACTAAAGACGAAGGCACCTTTTGTTTCCTCTATTTTTATTGTCAGCTGGCATTCAGTCACAAGTTTTCCCTGCGAAAACACTCAAAAGGTAGCTTACCTAGAGAATAAGTGTTTTCTACGAGGGTAGACAATATGACAACACCCATCAAGTTACTTTTGTTTATACTTGTTTTGAATGAAGTACCTCTAGAGAGATCAGCTATCGTTACTACGCAAATTCATGTTAGTACGTTTTGCCAGTTCCACCTTTTTTCAGTGCTCCAATTGATGGTGAGATCAAAGCACCTGATTGTTAAGGTGCTGAAGTCTAGTAAAACTTATCACTACATTACAATCACGCTGCTAAAGACGCGTCAAGACAAGGTGTGGTCTGTGGACCACTGTTTCTCAGTACAAGAACGAGGCCACTGGGAGTATGTAACCCACATCAGCAATAATAGGAGGTGAAAGTTCAATGATTCATGTTGGAATGACACTGAACTGTATTGAGTCATGTATTCAGATGGCGTTTAGTCACACGAAAGCCAGGCTGTCAGAGACAATAGGGCTGACCGTGGAGGGATCAGATGACTGGGGCGAGAGAGATCGCCATGTTCCCCTCAGACTCTCATCTTAGCGACATGATGCTTAACTTGGGGCCAGAGTACTGATGGCTCGCTTGTCATGTCATCCCACCTCCCCTCCCTTCCCTTCCCTTCCCCTCTCTGTTCTCATCACGCCAACGCAGCCAGGGCCATCCATGCCTCTCCTCTCCACACAAGGTCTTCTCTTTCAAGAGCGATCCATCTCAGTCACACACACACTTTCTCTGTAGTCTATCCCTTCTTCTTTCACTTCTTCTCATCCTTTTCACAATGGGTCAGTTTCCCACTCTCCAGACTCCAGACTACCGTTACCCTCCCTCCCTTCCATCCCTCCCCCACCCTCTACCTGTCTCTTCCCTTCCCAGCACTTCCGAGGGGGGCCGCCGTAGTCTCCATTTCAGCCTCCTGCCCAGAAAAATAAATATTGGGAGGCGGTCTGAAAGGTCTTTCACAGGAGTATTACAGCACAGCCTGGCGCTCTGATAAGCCTCTGGTTACAACCTCTCGGGACGGGGCTGGCCTGGACCCTGCTCCCCACCTGGGGGCCAACGCATTCTCTCCTGGCCGCGGGGAAGGGCTCCATAAAGGGCAAGATGTGGAACACAAGTCTATTGGTGCAGGCTATTAGTAACCTTAAACCAGCTGACCTGTGACTAAGGACCTGTACTGATTCCCACACAAACAGAGGAGAGAGGGGGCGGAGGGATAAAAACAGTTTACATTTATAAAGACCTTTGTCACACATTCAGAGAGTGGATAATGCCTGTTTTGTTAATGTATGTGCTGTCATTGGAGCGAGGGAGCGGAGTATTCAAAACCTGGCTTTCAGGACTTTCTTTTACTCCCTCTCACTGCCTGCACTGACTCCTCGGTTGCCGACACACCCACACACACCTCCACACCCCCGCCAAACACACGCCCACATACCTGGCTCAATGAATCAGTTGAGTGGGGACGAGGACTTGTAAGAGTGAGAGTTTCACACGCTTGTGCAAGAACCATCTCCATACAGTACATTCCAGGCTGTGAGAGAAAATGATCTTCTTTCCGATATGAACAGCCTTACTAGTATAATACCAGTTTTGTATTGAAATGAATATAACGTTGTAAAGTCTCCACATTAAGTCTCCATGAGCCCGTTCTCCCCAATTAAGGTGCCACCAACCTCTTATGATGCCACTTGTTTGAAATTCTAGTGATTGGTCCAAATCATACCTGTCACTTTAAGTATGTGGTCATGTGAGTAGGAAGTGGAGAGCGAAATGGCTTTGATGGAGGAATTAATGGATCTGTTATTATGATATATTATATTGACAAGATAGTCGAGTGACCGCTCTAACAAACAAAATACATGTCCTCTAAGATGGAAGGCAGGCGGGAGGAGTCGAGATCAGGCAGGACCATTCTTGCCAATGAGAGGGCAGATACACGTGTGAAAAACAGGCACAAATCCATTAATGTTTTTTTCAAAGTTGCCGAAATGTCACATGCGTGTAATTATATCAGTACATTCGTAACAACCTAAACATTACGAAACTTATCTTAGATCAAATAAGCCTCACTTAGCAAATTAACAATTGCATTTTTTGTTGACCAAATTCAACACTCTCTCATTGACCTCCATACAAAATGTTCATGGTCAGATTTTGGGTGGAGTAACCCCTCTCGCTTTGCCTCTTCCACTCTGACTGCTCTCACATAAGTACTTCCTATCATCACCAATGGTAAGATTGGTGGTAAGTGGTAAGATTGATTTCTCCCCTGGACAATTCCATACGAGATTGGCCTAAAGACATTAATGTTTTGGATCTTCCTGAAATGGAATCTATAGAATTATCCTTTGGGGGAAGGATGTTTGGCATACCTTTGAAATCTGTATTCAAAATTATTATTGAGAAATACCTACTGTAATTCAAGTTAGGAATTTTGTGACATTTTGGCCTTACGCAGGATTTCTTTAAGACAATACAACAATGTACATGCTATAAAGTCAGTCTTCTCATTTGAAACCTTACCGTGTGTTCTGAAATATGAATAGTGCTTAGAATGAAGATACAATTTCCGTGCATTCATTTATGGATAATAACAAATATAAATGTGAATATCTCAAAACATACCCTTTTAGATTTGGTTCATTTTTAGACATGTTGTTTTAAACAATACATCACTTCCTAAAAATACAGTATCATTTTTGGGTTGGAAACGACAGCTTATGTCGCTTACGCCCAGGGCTTGTGACATCCGAAAAGTGTAATTAATAGTCAATAAATGAGAAATATATATTTTTAAATTGTCTCATGAACATGTCATAGTGTTGAACATGGGCCCAATCTCACTGCTTTGACTTTGAGATATGTGTGTTGTTATAGTTGTTCTTTCACTAACTTCTTTCTCCTCTGTTTTATCCCACTATTGATTCAGTGGAACATGTGACCTGTCTTCTCTTATGAAAATGTCTCACTCAACCTGCCGAAGGGCCTTCTTCTCCATGATATGGCACCACCGCACTATACAGGTTATGCCACACCCTTTGTGTGCGTGTTGTTCTAGTTGTGTGTATCTCTACGGCTTCTACCTCCAACACCATGTACACCCAGGGTGTTAAGGTGGACATAGTCGAGTCGTTTATGTTCCTGGGGGTCCATATAAAAAGCCGGACTAGGGCACGAATACACTTCCTTACATGTTTTATGTGGGTTAAAGTAAAATCAAATCAAATCCACATACACATGGTTAGCAGATGTTAATGTGAGTGTAGCGGAATTCTTGTGCTTCTAGATCAGACTATGCAGTAATATCTAACAAGTAATCTAACAAATTCATAACAACTACCTTATACACGCAAATACACAGAAATGTAAAGGGATGAATAGAATATGTACATACAAATATATGGATGAACGATGGCCGTGCAGCATAGGCAAGATGCAGTAGGTGGAATAGAGTACAGTATATACATATGAAATGAGTAATGTATGGTATGTAAACATGATATAAAGTGCCATTGTTTAAAGTGGCTAGTGATACATTTATTAAGTCCATTTATTTCAGTGGCCAGAGATTTGAGTCTGTATATTGGCAGCAGCCTCTCTATGTTAATGATGGCTTTTTAACAGTCTGATGGCCTTGAGATAGAAGCTGTTTTTCAGTCTCTCGGTCCCAGCTTTGATGCACCTGTACTGACCTCGCCTTCTGGATGATAGTGGGGTGAACAGAGTGGCTCGGGTGGTTGTTGTCCTTGATGATCTTTTTGGCCTTCCTGTGACATTGGGTGCTGTAGGTGACCTGGAGGGCAGGTAGTTTGCCCACGGTAATGCGTTGTGCAGACCGCACTACCCTCTGGAGAGCCTTGCGGTTGAGGGCGGTGCAATTGCAGTACCAGGCGGTGATACAGCCCGACAGGATGCTCTCTATTGTGCATCTGTAAAGGAGTGTTTTAGATGACAAGCCAAATTTCTTCAGCCTCATGAGGTTGAACTTACTTTTATTTGTGACCTTATCTAATGTTTGATTTTTGAGGCATCAAATCTGTCTCACCTCCAACAGTCTTTCTCTAAGACATGAAAAGCTGGCAGCACTATAAACAAAAGCAAGTCTGTAAGCATTTTGAAAAGGTTGATCTTGTCAGCTGGAGTTCACCCTATATTCAAATTAGCCATTAGAGCAGACATCATTTAGGGAATGACTTTACAATTATAAGCCATTATTGGAGCAGGTCAGGACGAGTCCCTCAAGTGAATTATCCATCAATTCTCAGCAGTTACAATGGACATTAAGAATTGAAGAATAAATTGAAGTTATACTTCATTTGCACGTGCTGGCTGTCTCCATACGTTTTAATGTAATTTTCTCAAGTACAGTGAAAGGCCTTTCTTGCAAGCTCTAAACCCAACAATGCAGTATTCAATATCAATATGGTAAAATAACATAAGGTAGGACAAAAACATGCAAGAAATAAGAAATAACAACACGAGAAGTGAGTAAGCTATATACAGGGTCAGTTCCAATACCATATTTACAATGTGCAGGAATACTGGGGGATAGGGATAAATATGTGTGCATGTTAAGTGTATGTTGGCGTTGTTGTCAGTCTGCGTTAGTGTGTAGAGTCCTGTGAGCGTGCGTAGAGGGAGTGCAAAAATAAAATACAACGGGCCATCTCAGATAGTCCATGTACAAATGTTAGCTATTTAGCAGTCTTATGGCTTGGGGATGGAAGCTGTTCAGGAGCCTGTTGGTGTTAGACTTGATGCACCTGTACCGCTTGATGTGCGGAAGCAGAGAGAACAGTCTATGGCTTGGTTGACTGCAGTCTTTAACGGTTTTCCGGGTCTTCCTTTTACACCACCTGATTTCGAGGTCCAGGGAGCTCGGCCCCAATGATGTACTAGGCTGTACACCACCCTCTGTAGTAGAGGTCGACCGATTAACCGGAATGGCCGATTAATTAGGGCCAATTTCAAGTTTTCATAACAATCGGAAATCGGTATTTTTGGACACCGATTTTGCCGTTTTTTTAATTTATTTTTTTACACCTTTATTTAATCTTTATTTAACTAGGCAAGTCAGTTAAGGACACATTCTTATTTTCAATGACGGCCTAGGAACGGTGGGTTAACTGCCTCGTTCAGGGGCAGAATGACAGATTTTCACCTTGTCAGCTCAGGGGATCCAATCTTGCAACCTTACAGTTAACTAGTCCAACGCAATAACGGCCTCTTGTTGCATTCCACAAGGAGTGACTGCCTGTTACGCGAATGCAGTAAGTCAAGGTAAGTTGCTAGCTAGCATTAAACTTATCTTATAAAAAACAATCAATCAATCATAATCACGAGTTAACTACACATGGTTGATGATATTACTAGGTATTATCTAGCGTGTCATGCGTTGCATATAATCTGACTGAGCATACAAGCATAAAAGTATCTGACCGAGCGGTGGTAGGCAGAAGCAGGCGCGTAAACATTCATTCAAACAGCACTGTTGTGCGTTTTGCCAGCAGCTCTTCGTTGTGCGTCAAGCATTGCGCTGTTTATGACTTCAAGCCAATCAACTCCCAAGATGAGGCTGGTGTAACCGAAGTGAAATGGCTAGCTAGTTAGTGCGCGCTAATAGCGTTTCAAACTTCACTCGCTCTGAGCCTTGGTGTGGTTGTTTCCCTTGCTCTGCATGGGTAACGCTGTTCGAGGGTGGTTGTTGTTGTTGTGTTGCTGGTTCGAGCCCAGGGAGTATCGAGGAGAGGGACGGAAGCTATACTGTTACACTGGCAATACTAAAGTGCCTATAAGAACATCCAATAGTCAAAGGTTAATGAAATACAAATTGTATAGAGAGAAATAGTCCTGTAATTCCTATAATAATTACAACCTAGAACTTCTTAGCTGGGAATATTGAAGACTCATGTTAAAAGGAACCACCAGCTTTCATATGTTCTCATGTTCTGAGCAAGGAACTTAAACGTTAGCTTTCTTACATAGCACATATTGCACTTTTACTTTCTTCTCCAACACTTTGTTTTTGCATTATTTAAACCAAATTGAACATGTTTCATTATTTATTTGAGGCTACATTGATTTTATTGATGTATTATATTAAGTTAAAATAAGTGTTCATTCAGTATTGTTGTAATTGTCATTATTACAAA
>NC_092148.1:83760481-83770481 GCF_045791955.1 Oncorhynchus clarkii lewisi | reverse complement strand
TCCCCTCCACCTCATCCCTGTCCTCCAACCCAATACATTGTCTAACTCATCCCCCATCCTCCAACCCAATACATTGCCTCAGTACTCCCCTCCACCTCATCCCCCATCCTCCAACCCAATGCATTCATTGTCTAACTCATCCCCCATCCTCCAACCCAATACATTGTCTAACTCATCCCCCATCCTCCAACAAAATACAGTGTCTAACTCATCCCCCATCCTCCAACCCAATACATTGCCTCAGTACTCCCCTCCACCTAATCCCTCCATCCTCCACCAAAATACATTGTCTTAGTACATCCCTCCACCTCATCCCCATCCTCCAACCCAATACATTGTCTCAGTACTCCCCTCCACCTCATCCCTGTCCTCCAACCCAATACATAGTCTAACTCATCCCCCATCCTCCAACCCAATACATTGTTTAACTCATCCCCCATCCTCCAACCCAATACATTGCCTCAGTACTCCCCTCCACCTCATCCCCCATCCTCCAACCCAATACATTCATTGTCTAACTCATCCCCCATCCTCCAACCCAATACATTGTCTAACTCATCCCCCATCCTCCAACAAAATACAGTGTCTAACTCATCCCCCATCCTCCAACCCAATACATTGTTTAACTCATCCCAGATCCTCCAACCCAATACATTGTCTTAGTACACCCCTCCACCTCATCCCCATCCTCCAACCCAATACATTGTCTCAGTACTCCCCTCCACCTCATCCCTGTCCTCCAACCCAATACATAGTCTAACTCATCGCCCATCCTCCAACCCAATACATTGTTTAACTCATCCCCCATCCTCCAACCCAATACATTGCCTCAGTACTCCCCTCCACCTAATCCCTCCATCCTCCACCAAAATACATTGTCTTAGTACACCCCTCCACCTCATCCCCATCCTCCAACCCAATACATTGTCTCAGTACTCCCCTCTACCTCATCCCTCCATCCTCCACCAAAATACATTGTCTTAGTACACCCCTCCACCTCATCCCCATCCTCCAACCCAATACATTGCCTCAGTACTCCCCTCCACCTCATTCCTCCATCTCTCCATATTCCTCCCCCGTATCACTTGCGCACGATTACATCTTTCAAATGGTGTCTCCTATCTTCTTTCTTACATTTTCTTATTTATTTAGGGCATTTCTTCCTCCACGTATGGCTTGTCCTCGTTCTGTCTTCTGTGCTCCCTTTATCTCTCACTCTCGTTCTGAGATTGTTTTGCACGTTCTGTACTTTTCCAGTCCCTGTGAGTTCTTTCCAGGCTGCATGGGACCATGAAAATGTCTCTCAAGGTCTGAATTTGTATCGGTTAAAGAATTTATACAACTAATGAAACTAGACTGAACTGAATGTACACAGTGATCGACAAAACCTTAATTAGTATTTCAACAAAACGGCAACCCCATTTGGTTTGCTGTGGTTTTTCCAGGAGACAGAAAATATATATATATATATTTCACCTTTAATTAACCAGGTAGGCCAGTTGAGAACAAGTTCTCATTTACAACTGCGACCTGGCCAAGATAAAGCAAAGCAGTGTGACAAAAAACAACACAGAGTTACACATGGGATAAACAAACCTACAGTCAATAACACAATAGAGAAAGTCTATATACAGTGTGTGCAAATGGTGTGAGGAGGTAAGGCAATAAATAGGCTATAGTAGCGAAGTAATTACAATTTAGCAAATTAACACTGGAGTGATAGATGTGCAGATGATGATGGGCAACTAGAAATACTGGTGTGCAAAAGAGCAAAAAAGTAAATAAAAACAATATGGGGATGAGGTAGGTAGTAGGTTGGATGGGCTATTTACAGATGGGCTGTGTACAGCTGCAGAGATAGCTGATGCTTAAAGTTAGTGAGGGAGATATAAGTCTCCAACTTCAGCGATTTTTGCAATTCGTTCCAGTCATTGGCAGCAGAGAGCTGGAAGGAATGGAGGCCAAAGGAGGTGTTGGCTTTGAGGATGACTAGTGAAATATACCGGCTGGAGCATGTGTTACGGGTGGGTGTTGTTATGATGACCAGTGAGCTGAGATAAGGCGAAGCTTTATCTTGCAAGACTTATAGATGACCTGGAGTCAGTGGGTCTGGCGACGAATATGTAGCGAGGGCCAGCCAACGAGAGCATACAGGTCACAGTGGTGGGTGGTACATGTATATGGGGCTTTGATGACAATGGATGGCACTGTGATAGACTTCATCCAGTTTGCTGAGTAGAGTGTTGGAGGCTATTTTGTAAATGACATCGCCAAAGTCGAGGATCGGTAGGATAGTCAGTTTTACGAGGATATGTTTGGCAGCGTGAGTGAAGGAGGCTTTGTTGCCAAATAGGAAGCCGATTCTAGATTTAATTTTGGATTGGAGATGTTTAATATGAGTGGAAGGAGAGTTTATAGTCTAGCCAGACACCTAGGTATTTGAGGTTGTCCACATATTCTAGGTCATAACAGTCCAGGGTAGTGATGCTAGTCAGGCAGGTGCGAGCAGCTATCGGTTGAAAAGCACGCATTTAGTTTTACTAGCGTGTAAGAGCAGTTGGAGGCCACAGAAGGAGTGTTGTATGGCATTGAAGCTCGTTTGGAGGTAGATGTATAGAAAGTTATGTTCTTCAAGAATAAATGCATATCTCCAATGCACCTGCAAACAACCTACTTGGAATGTGCCACTGCATTTCTCTTGCGTCTGTACCTGTGGAGACCTATGGGCCCTGGTCAAAAGTAGTGCACCATATAGGGAATAGGGTGCAATTTAGGACGCATCTAGTCTGTTTCTTGCTCAGGAAGCTTCTCAGCACACACAGTGGAATGCGTTTGATGTAATTGCTGGTGTGCTACAGAGACAGATTTTTCTTAGGTACAACTAGGTGCAACTGGCACAGGATACATTTTTTTTCAGAAAGCAAGAGAAAAATTAGTCACTGCTATGGTATGCTGGTCTTCTGAGATGAGGTCTCATGAGTCAATGATATGGTATGCTGGTCGTCTGAGATGAGGTCTCACAAGTCAATGATATGGTATGCTGGTCTTCTGAGATGAGGTCTCACGAGTCAATGATATGGTATGTTGGTCGTCTGAGATGAGCGTGCACTGCTATTAATGGAGAGACAAGCGTCAATCTATGGTAAATTACCTCATGTGATCCCATAGTCTTGGCCTGAATTCCATCGTTAAAGGTATTTACAGTATGTGGAAAGGATGTTTAGTATTAGCAACCCAGTAAGAGTAAACAATTGTCCACCAAAACTGAATCTGAGTACTTTAGCCTACCTATAACGCTAACAAAACTTGCCACAATCATATTTATGCTTTAAAAGTATCCCAACCCCCAGTACATTTCCACAGCTTGTTTTTGCCCGTCCTTTGACAGAACCCCAAACACTCTCAAATATACAGCCATGTTGTCCACACACAATAAAGTGGCAGCATTCTCACCCCCGCCCCCACTTTTCATGCCCCACCACCAAAAATCACACGTATGGGCGAAGTGACTGGCAGGCAGGCGGCGGGCGGCGGGCTCTGCTCAGAGAACCTGCCAAAAAAACTGCAGGTACACTGACAGGGGAGCTAAGAATAACGCCTCGCTCCTCCAGTGCCATCTCACACCCATCCCCCGGAGTTACTGGGAGCTGGGAGAAGTATGCCGCTCAGAGTGTTGGGAAACAAGTGCTGCATCCCATGTGATACCCTATTCTCTGAATAGTGCACTATTTTTGACCAGATTCATATGGGCCCTGGTCAAAAGTAGTGCATTATACAGGGTTTAGGGTGCTATTTGGGGACGCAACCTGAGAGTGTTGGTTGAATAAAGAAACAACTGAGATCCTGCTCCCTCAATTAAATTCAAAGGGCTTTATTGGCATGAGAAACATATGTTTACATTGCCAAAGCAAATGTAATAAATAATTAAAAAAAGGTGGAATAAACAACCAGAAATGAATATTAAATGTTACACTCACAAAAGTTTCCAAAGAATAGCGACATTTCAAGTGTTATATTATCTCACTCAGAAAGTGTGCTGGCTTCCTGTTTTTTTACCCTGGAGGTGCCATTTTGGACAGTTCTGAGGCTCAGCGGCCCACTTACCGGCAGCTTTGGGCCTCACAGGTCACACTGATACAAATTCTGGTTGGAAGGAATGTTATTGTTTCACACAATGAGGGATTGGCACTTCACCCACGCTTAAATGTTACACCTCTTTCGCTTGTGGGATTTAATATATGGACTGATAAAGATCACTGAACACACTTGAGAATGTCTTACCAATTAAATACTGCTATTTCCTGTGTCATAATATGCAATGTAAGCAGAATTACAATGACTTGTGGGTGACGTCCTATGAAGTCACCTTTTTATGCTCAATAGATCCTCATCAAATCAAGTCAAATGTTATTGGTTACATACACACATTTAGCAGATGTTATTGGTTACATACACACATTTAGCAGATGTTATTGGTTACATACACACATTTAGCAGATGTTATTGGTTACATACACACATTTAGCAGATGTTATTGGTTACATACACACATTTAGCAGATGTTATTGGTTACATACACACATTTAGCAGATGTTATTGGTTACATACACACATTTAGCAGATGTTATTGGTTACATACACACATTTAGCAGATGTTATTGGTTACATACACACATTTAGCAGATGTTATTGGTTACATACACACATTTAGCAGATGTTATTGGTTACATACACACATTTAGCAGATGTTATTGGTTACATACACACATTTAGCAGATGTTATTGGTTACATACACACATTTAGCAGATGTTATTGGTTACATACACACATTTAGCAGATGTTATTGGTTACATACACACATTTAGCAGATGTTATTGGTTACATACACACATTTAGCAGATGTTATTGGTTACATACACACATTTAGCAGATGTTATTGGTTACATACACACATTTAGCAGATGTTATTGCAGGTGTAGTGAACTGCTTGTGTTCCTAGCTCCAACAGCGCAGTAGTATCTAACAATTCACAACAATACACACAAATCTAGTGTAAAAGATTGGAGTTAAGAAATATATAAATATTAGATAGAGCAATGTCGGAGTGGAATTTACTAAAATACAGTAGAATAGAATACAGTATATACATATGAGATGAATAAAGCAGTATGTAAACATTATTTAAACATTATTAAAGTGACTAGTGTTCCATTATTAAAGTGACCAGTGATTCCATGTCTATGTATATAGGGCAGCAGCCTCTAAGGTGCAGGATTGTGTAAACGGGAGGAAGCCGGCTAGTGATGGCTATTTAACATTCTGATAGCCTTGAGATTGAAGCTGTTTTTCAGTCTCTAGGTCCCAGCTTTGATGCACCTGTACTGACTTCGCCTTCTGGATGATAGCGTGGTGAACAGGCCATGGCTCAGGTAGTTGATCTCCTAGGGCAGACCGCACCACCCACTGGAGAGCCCTGCGGTTGCTGGGCAGTGCAGTTGCTGTACCAGGCAGTGATACAGCCCAACGGGATGCTCTCAATTGTGCATCTGTAAAAGTTTGTGAGGGTTTTAGGGGCCAAGCCAAATTTCTTAAGCCTCCTGAGGTTGAAGAGGCACTGTTGCCCTTCTTCGCCACACTGTCTGTGTGGTTGGACCATTTCAGATCGTCAGTGATGTGTACACCGAGGAACTTGAAGCTTTGCACTTTCTCCACTGTGGTCCCATCGATGTGGATAGGGGCGTGCTCCCTCTGCTGTTTCCTGAAGTCCACGATCAGCTCCTTTGTTATGTTGACGTTGAGTGAGAGGTTATCTTCCCAGTACCACTCTCCCAGGGCCCTCACCTCCTCCCTGTAGGCTGTTTCATCATTGTTGGTAATCAGGCCTACTACTGTTGTGTTGTCTGCAAACTTGATGATTAAGTTAGAGGCGTGTGTGGCCACGCAGTCATGGGTGAACGGTGAGTACATGAGGGGGCTTAGCATGCACCCTTGTGGGGCCCCTGTGTTGAGGATCTTTCAGTGTGTTCGTATCATTAGAGCATTGGACTGGTAACCGAAAGGTTGCAAGTTCAAATCCCCGAGCTGACAAGGTACAAATCTGTCGTTCTGTCCCTGAACAGGCAGTTAACCCACTGTTCCTAGGCCGTCATTGAAAGTAAGAATTTGTTCTTAACTGACTTGCCCAGTGAAATAAAGGTAAAATAAAAAATAAAAAAGTCTCTGTGAGGCTTTGTGGTTTGAACACACATTTGTCTCTGTTATAGTGTGGACACTATATAAATAATTTTATTGAATATGTTATTGTACTTATCTGCAGTACAGTATGATTAGTATTCATGTGTTCATGGTTATTATTGGCATTGGCCTTGACCGTGACCTTTCCCCTTTGATGATGTCTATCACAGTGCCATCTGTTTTGTCACCAAAGCCCCATATACTACCCAACACTGCGACCTGTTCGCTCTCGTTGGCTGGCCCTTGCTTCATACTCATCGCCAAACCCACTGGCTCCAGGTCATCTACAAGTCCTCGCTAGGTAAAGCCTCGCCTTATCTCAGCTCACTGGTCACCATAGCAGAACCCACCCGTAGCACGCGCTCCTGCAGGTATATCTCACTGGTCACCTCCAAAGCCAATTCCCCCTTTGGCCACCTTTCCTTCCAGTTCTCTGCTGCCAATGACTGGAACGAACTGCAAAAATCACTGAAGCTGGAGACACATATCTCCCTCACTAGCTTTAAGCACCAGCTGTCAGAGCAGCTCCCAGATCACTGTAACTGTACATAGCCCATCTGTAAATCGCCCATTCAACTATCCCATCCCCATACTGTATTTATTTATTCATCTTGCTCTTTTGCAGCACAGTATCTCTACTTGCATATTCATCTTCTGCACATCTACCATTCCAGTGTTTAATTTGTATATTGTAATTACTTCGCCACCATGGCCTATTTATTGCCTTACCTCCCTTATCTTACCACATTTGCACACACTGTATATAGACTTATTTTTCAACTGTATTACTGACTGTATGTTTGTTTATTCCATGTGTAACTCTGTGTTGTTGTATGTGTCGAACTGCTTTGCTTTATCTTGGCCAGGTCGCAGTTGTAAATGAGAACTTGTTCTCAACTAGCCTACCTGGTTAAATAAAATAAAATAAAAATGTGTTTTTCAAATGTCATCACCCAGAGTTGTACCACAGGTTGAGTGGGTTGTATCACTTTGCTGTGTTTGTACATAGCTGTACACCTTTTATTTGTTAGGTTCAAAGTAAAGGAAAGTCATATTGAATTGCATGTGGGCATTCCTTGTCCAAGTTACTACAGTCTCCAATGCCAATGAGCTCAGACTGTGGAATGGAAGGAAGCTGCCTCACACAAGACCCTCAAGAAAACTCTCATAATGTGTAGCTAATTAGGCTATACTTAGAACCGCACACACACACAAACACAGAGCACGCCACACACACAGTACTGGTAAAGTATTTATGAGAAAATGAGTAAATATTGATATGCAAACTGAGTCACGTTGAAAGTGCAGCCAACCAAAGCCAGAACATTACTTATTTACAACATTGTTTGCTTATTCTGAAGGCTTATGTCAACCTGAATGATGCAATGACAACCTATTTACTTCCTGTATGAAGGTAATATGCTCTCCAAAGTTCTGCTCAAAGGAAGAGGATTATTTCTCATGTGAACTGGAACCAAATCCTACATTTAAGTACCTTTGGGCGACAGAAGGGCACAACCCACAACCCACGGATTCCATCTCCATAGATCATGACTGACAGTCAATAATATGAGATCTGGGAGATCCTTTGAGGGTGTGTTGCCACACCTCTCTGCAGGAGGCTGGGTCCTTTATGTGGGCTACTGAGAACGGTCTCCAACAAACTGGTCTCCACCCTTTCCCTCTACACCACACCAAACCAAACCACACCAAAGGACTGACACATCTGCTCTGTCTGTGATGCGGGTTCAGTGTGAAGTTTTGGCAGCTTCCCATCTAATCAGCGAACACCCTACACCATTGTTGTGAGACATTTACCATGATGTATCCACTTATCCCTCCCCCAATGCATCATACTCTCATCATACAGGTATACCGTACTTTACTGGACCCTCTCATCAGACAGGTATACCGTACTTTACTGGACACCCTCATCATACAGGTATACCGTACTTTACTGGACACTCTCATCATACAGGTATACCGTACTTTACTGGACACTCATCATACAGGTATACCGTACTTTACTGGACACCCTCATCATAAAGGTATACCGTACTTTACTGGACACTCTCATCATACAGGTATATCGTACTTTACTGGACACTCTCATCATACAGGTATACCGTACTTTACTGGACACTCTCATCATACAGGTATACCGTACTTTACTGGACACCCTCATCATACAGGTATACCGTACTTTACTGGACACCCTCATCATACAGGTATACCGTACTTTACTGGACACTCTCATCATACAGGTATACCGTACTTTACTGGACACTCATCATACAGGTATACCGTACTTTACTGGACACCCTCATCATACAGGTATACCGTACTTTACTGGACACTCTCATCATACAGGTATACTGTACTTTATTGGACACTCTCATCATACAGGTATACCGTACTTTACTGGACACTCATCATACAGGTATACCGTACTTTATTGGACACTCTCATCATACAGGTATACCGTACTTTACTGGACACTCTCATAAGCTGGAGTCATCAAGGTAATAATTATGTTATATCAACTTGTGATGTTTAAAGATGATCAAATGTTTAATTCAAATATAACTGTTGTGACATTGTGACACTGTACATCAGTTGTCTAGTGTTCAGAATGATGACTTTCTTATGTCCGTTGGGAAATTCTTTGTCTCATACAAATATGACATCTGTCAAGGTAAATAAAATGTTGGCATACAGTACAATATCTTCCTATTCAATCCCGCTAAGACCTGACCTTCCCATGGGTGAATCCTTTGACAAATTTGAAATGTATCTGTCTACTGGTTAATCTTCAGCAGGATTGGTTGAATGATAGTTATGCAGGGTGGGTTATGAAGGGTGGGTCATGCATATGGTAGTTATGAAGGGTGGGTTATGTAGATGATAGTTATGAAGGGTGGGTTATGAAGGGTGGGTAATGTAGATGATAGTTGTGAAGTGTGGGTTAGGAAGGGTGGGTTATGAGGGTGGGTTATGAAGATCGTAGTTATGAAGGGTGGGTTATGTAGATGATACTTATGAAGGGTGGGTTATGTAGATGATACTCATGAAGGGTGGGTTATGTAGATGATAGTTATGAAGGGTGGGTTATGTAGATGATAGTTATGAAGGGTGGGTTATGTAGATTATAGTTATGAAGGGTGGGTTATGTAGATTATAGTTATGAAGGGTGGGTTATGAAGATGATAGTTATGAAGGGTGGGTTATGTAGATGATAGTTATGAAGGGTGGGTTATGAAGATGATAGTTATGAAGGGTGGGTTATGAAGATGATAGTTATGAAGGGTGGGTTATGTAGATGATAGTTATGAAGGGTGGGTTATGTAGATTATAGTTATGAAGGGTGAGTTATGAAGGGTGGGTTATGTAGATTATAGTTATGAAGGGTGGGTTATGTAGATTATAGTTATGAAGGGTGGGTTATGAAGATGATACTCTCATAAGCTGGAGTCATCAAGGTAATAATTATGTTATATCAACTTGTGATGTTTAAAGATGATCAAATGTTTAATTCAAATATAACTGTTGTGACATTGTGACACTGTACATCAGTTGTCTAGTGTTCAGAATGATGACTTTCTTATGTCCGTTGGGAAATTCTTTGTCTCATACAAATATGACATCTGTCAAGGTAAATAAAATGTTGGCATACAGTACAATATCTTCCTATTCAATCCCGCTAAGACCTGACCTTCCCATGGGTGAATCCTTTGACAAATTTGAAATCTATCTGTCTACTGGTTA
>NC_092148.1:83752981-83757981 GCF_045791955.1 Oncorhynchus clarkii lewisi | reverse complement strand
GTAGTCTTTTGCTGTTTGTTTTGTTTGTGTTTCAGAGTATTTTGTGTCCAATAGAAATGAATGGTAAATAATGTATAGTGTCATTTTGGAGTCACTTTTATTGTAAATAAGAATATAATATGTTTGTGAACATTTCTAAATTAATGTGGATGCTAGCATGATTAAGGATAATTTTGAATGAATTTGTGAATAATGATGAGTGAGAAAGTTACAGACATACCAATATTGTAATGCTGAGAGGTTAGCATTTCTTGGGGGTTACAGACATACCAATATTGTAATGCTGAGAGGTTAGCATTTCTTGGGGGTATAATATGTGTGCTTCTGTAACTTCCTCAATCATCATTATTCACGATTCTTTCAGGATTATCTGTGATCATGCTAGCATCCACATTAATGTAGAAGTGTTGAGAAACATATTATATTCTTATTTAACTGTAAAAGTGACTGGGATGTACTATAGATTGGCACTATAGACAGAGAGTGGCAAAACTAGGCCAACCTTCTCTGGAGGGGTGTTTGTTGTGGGGTGTTTGTTGTGTTTGAGTTAAATGAATGTGGGACAAATGTTTCCTGACAGACAATACCATGATGCTGCCACATGGTGTCATGAATTAAGTGAGAGTTCCTCCATCCCTTTGGGTGTCATCCCTCTCTGTCAGGCTGTCATCCTCAGTCTGACCCCTGGTCCAACAACATGACCTCCTCACTGTCATGTTCTCCTACTACAGATATCAATGGAAGTATCAAGAGACAGGGCAGGTGAGCATTCTCAACCAAACCCATTAAGGCAGGCTAGTTTGTGTGACTCCACATCTGTCATCGCTTCAATTTGAGTGAGTTTAGTGGATATGGTGTCTGGCTAATGAATACCATTTAGTTTATGTGAAACGAATTGGGGTGAATAAAGCTGAACACGCACACATGCTCTCTCTCTCTCTCTCTCTCACACACACACACACACACACACACACACACACACACACACACACACACACACACACACACACACACACACACACACACACACACACACACACACACACACACACACACACAAACACACACACACTGTCTTTCTCTTTCCCTCTACACAAGAAAATGTGCTGTTAAAGAGGTCATGCCTATTTTCAAAGCATCAATATTTAACTCCCTCTCCTTCCTCCTGACTGTGTTTGTTCTAGTACTGTACGTTGTAGCTTTCGGAGGTGATGTTAGCATACTGTAGCAGTAGGTTGTTCAACTTTATTCTTCATTCTTCATGGGGGAAATAAGGAATACGTTAGCTGTAATGCTCACTCATGCTCAACACAAAACAAATGAGCTCATATGAACTCCAGGAAGTAGCGTTTGATGACACAGCAGTGATAGATTGCATGGTTTTCTTGCTCGTAAAACACAGATTAATTCTCCCTCCAGGTATATAGAGTGACAAGATATACTGTAAATCCTATGTATGGTGTACTGTCATCACAGAGTCATATCCTTTAGCTTACAGCCCTCATCAAAGTCCACATGGTGAGTGATAATATTACCACATAGAGTGGCCACCATTTTGTTTTCTCCTGCCTCATGCGTGGACGAAAGGTTAAAAGGGCATTCAGTATAACCTGCAATACCCCCGGGGATGAGGCAATGGGGTAATCTACTCCTTATCAGGTGTGTGAAAGTGGAGGATTCGACCCTACCCATGGCAACCTTTTGAACTTCCTGTGGGAGAGGGTTGGAAGTACCATAAACACACACACACACGCACACACACGAACACACACACATGCACACAAACACACACACATTCCAGTGTTTGTCAGGATGCTCCAGAATCTTTACAACCTGGCAGGTCTGGTCTGTTGGGAGTTCCACAAGTGGTCCTCTTCAAATAGGACGCTGTTCTGCCCTAAAGCGCCAAATAGGCTGCTGACCTCTTGCCCAGGGTTCAAGTAAATAAAGCTTAACGACAGGCACGCAGGACAACGGAGCCCTGCAACCAAAGGAAAGGAATGACCATTGATGATTGTGGCCTTTGACCCCTTTTCAAAGTGCATTTAGTTCAAATTAATTAAGTCTTTCATCATGTTATTTTGGTTTAATCAAATTTGTAGTGACTGAAGTGAACCGAAAGAGAATTTTAGTGTGGTCAGGTGTATTTAAATAAAGATTAAATCAGGACTAATATCAGAAGACACTAACAAAACAAAAACAAAAAAACATGATGAGGATAAAAACGTGCAGATAACTTTCCTCTTTCATTAACCTTCAGATACAGAGGTGAAGGCGCTGAGTCACGGAACAATGCCATATAAGGGCAAATGACCAGATGGGTTGCCTTCACCAGTGACCAAAACACACCAGAGGAGTATAGCCTACTACAAAGCAGGATCAAGGAGTTGGCTAGCTAACTTGCCTAAACATTTAACTTTTTTAGAAAGCTTGGAACGGGCATGGTCTAAATGACTCAACAACTAAAACCACATATGTAAGTTTAGGAAAGGAAAAGTCATTTCTGGTTGTTTATCAAAGTTAGCTGGTTAAATCATTGAACCTGCTTTTTAGTATATCCCTCTGATGTATCTTCTAGGCTGGAGGTCAACTAGACAGATTCATCTGTTTCCCCACACTTAACCTTTTGTCAAAAAACTTCTGACATTTCAATGAGAAGATTTTAAAAGGTAAGAAGAGACAAGACACACACACACGCAAGTTATGAGTGATACAGTCCGTTATTGCCTTCCGTTTGGGAGTACATGAATGAATGGCGGCGTTTGTTTAGTGGTCATGTGAACTGTCGTGGTTATATTTGTTTTCCTTTTAGCATCCCATGACATCCTTTGAGGGCGGCGATGGGAGGGAGAGGGGGGAGAGAAGGAGGGCGGGAGGGAGGGATGGATGGAGGAGGCCGAAGGGGGGAGAGAAGGAGGGCGGGAGGGAGGGATGGATGGAGGAGGCCGAAGGGGGGAGAGAAGGAGGGCGGGAGGGAGGGATGGATGGAGGAGGCCGAAGGGGGGAGAGAGGGAGGGGGGAGAGAGGGAGGGAGGTAGATGGGGGGAGAGAGAGGGAGGTAGAAGAGGAGAGTGAACGGAAAACTGAAGTGCTACAGGGCAAGCCTGATGATAGCAGGGAGGGAGGTACTGGACATCTGGTTGAGTGCAAATTGCTGCTAGCTGAACCCAGAGACTATGGGACTAGTTGAGTTGACTGGAGTACAGATGTTGGAGATCCATATAGACACTCGAATAACATGGACAGGAAATAACTATTCACGACGGACACAAAAGAGTCCTCTTTTGACACAAATAAGAAATTGCACACTGCTATCCTCACACAAACATTAACATGCAGACACACACATGCTGACAGACGACCACCAGGCCCTACACACACTCACCCAATCAGAATGCCAAATGCCCTAACGTGCAATCACACATCGCCAAATACACTGATACACACTGATACACACACACATCCCCATACACACTCATACACAGTGATACACACACATCCCCAAACACACTGATACACACACAAATTAATAAAGTAGACAGACAACAAATGAAAATATTTGCACTACCAAAACTACTCTCCCAGCTTCTCTCTATTTTCTCTTTCTCTCTTTCTCTCACTATCTGTCTCTCTCTTTCTATCGCTCTCTCTCTCTCTCTCTCTCTGACTTCCTGTGTTTTTGTTCATAGCAGATGACTCAGTGTCATAGGACTGAGGTCATGCTGTTCGTTACCTGTAAAGAATCTCTATGTGCAATGTGCCAGCAGCAGCCGGGGGGGGGGGGGGGGGGGGGGGGGGGGGGGGTAATGAAAGTACAAAGGTATGTAACAATGGATTAGTAAAATGACATTAGTAGTGTAACTGTAGTGTTATTTAAGGTGTTATCTAAATATTGATGATTCTTTAGGAATTATAAGATGCCGTTAGTAGTGTAACTATAGTGATATTTAACCTCTACGGGATCGGTAATGTGACTAGCATGACGTTGTAAGTAACAAGAACATTTCCCAGGACATAGACATGTCTTATATGGGCAGAAAGCTTAAATTATTGTTAATCTAACCATACTGTCTAGTTTACAATAGCTTTTATAGTGAAAAAATACCATGCTATTGTTTGAGGAGAGTGCACAACAACAAAAAACCCTTTCATGGCAACTGGTTTGATACATTGACCTCCGAAGGTAAATAATTTACTTACATTCAGTAATCTTGCTCTGATTTGTCATCCTGAGGGTCCCAGAGAAAAAATGTAGCATAGTTTTGTTTGATAAAATACATTTTTATATTAAAATGTAGGAACTGGGTTCTACAGTTTGAACCCCTGCTGTACCTGAAAAAAAGGGTCCGATCCTTAATAGGATAAAGTGTTATCTAAATATTGATGATTCCTTATGAATCAAACTATTGTGTGTCACTTTTGGGCAAATGCAAGAGGTCAATGATCAGATTCAGATTTGGAGCACCTTGACTAAAAGAGACTTTTCAGTTTAACATACCCAACCGTTGTTATTGATACCTAAACTACATTGCTAAGTTATTTAACCCGTATACATACAGTACCGTGTGTTCCATCCTGTGTGGTTGTGGATGAGTGGTTAGGCTCCCTTGGCCCAGCCCTGGCATTCTCTAGTTACCCAGTCTGCGGGGGTAGTGGATAGGGTAACTGGGCCTTGTCTGGCATATCTCTTACTTTGTGCTGAGGCAGGCAGAGACAGGCAGGAAGTTCCAGTCGACGTTAATTAACCTGCCCTTTAATGATGCAGGAGACATGAATGAACCTGCCCTTTAATGATGCAGGAGAGACAAATGGTTCTCTCTCTCTCAATTCGATTCAATTTAATTCAAAGAGGCTTTATTGGCATGGGAAACATGTAAACATTGCCAAAGCAAGTGAAAAAAACAATCACAAATGAACAGTTAGCATTAAACACAAATGTTTCAGAAGAGAAAGAAATGTTAAATTATTAACTATGTACGAAAACAAACACTAAAACAAGT